>NW_027454521.1:600000-826878 GCF_040206685.1 Ascaphus truei | reverse complement strand
CCCCCCCCCCCCACACTCTCTCTCTCCCACCCCCCACACTCTCTCTCTCTCTCCCCCCCCACACTCTCTCTCTCCCCCCCCCCCACACTCTCTCTCTCCCCCCCACACACTTTCTCTCCCCCCCACTCTCTCTCTCCCCCACACACTCTCTCTCTCTCTCTCCCCCACTCTCTCTCTCTCTCTCCCCCACTCTCTCTCTCTCTCTCCCCCACTCTCCCCCCTCTCTCTCCCTCTCTCCCCCCCCACACTCTCTCTCTCTGTCACTCACACTCTCTCTCTCTGTCACTCACACTCTGGATCTCTTATTTACCCTATATATCTGAACTGCCCTATACTACACCGAAACCTTAACTGCCCTATACTGCTGTCTTCCAGATCTGACTCAAGCTTCACACGGAAGACATCGGAATCCCCCTAACCCAGAAGACAGGTAGGGAACACATCCCCTCCAACTTATAACATTGCGGGAATGAGGGTACCTGGACATTGAGGGACTGCGGATCAGGTAAGATCCCAGGCGGGATTGCTGCTTTAGATATTATGAAGCGGGGACATCCAGACACTGGTTAAAGGAAACTAGTCATTCACACCTGGCTTTTATTTCTAGATCTGACATTTACACACACACACACACGCAACAAGGACTAATTGTAGTATAATGTAATACAATAAATACATTTGTCAAAAATGAATGTTCTGACTAGGAATTTATTAAATGTATTTTATTTATATATTTTATTTTAAAGCGGGGTTGGGGGCGGGACTAGGGGCGGGGGCGGGGTTGGGGGCGGGACTAGGTGGCGAGTAGATTTTTGGGTTGGGCGAGTAGGTTTTTGGGTGATTTGTCGAACACTGTCTATATATATATATATATATATATATATATATATATATTTCAACCATTATCACCTACAGTACAGTAGCATACAGTGCTCCCACTGCAGCAAGGGATTCTGGAAATGACATGCAATGTTTACTCGCTCATCCCACAACGTGGCGGTATCAAATATAGCGTTTTCCCAGTTATTATATCCCTGCAGGATGTAGGATAATCCCAGCCAAACCCACATACTTACTACATTCCCGTTATGTCACATGTATTATTTCCTGTGAAGGAAGCGCTATGTATATTCCCATTATGGTCACAAATTGGACGATACTGTATTTCCATTATGTCTCCTATTATTTTCCCATGATATCTCATAGAATACTGTCATCCAAAACCACATCATTATTGAATGATTGAAAATGATGCCTCCGTTTTATGTCAAGATTGTCTTGACACTTAGACCCCCAAGATTTCAATAGCGCCTCACTTAAAAGATGACATTATTTTTGATTCAAATGAACTTTTATGGTGCAGAAGCCGCATGGTGCCTGTGCCTACAGTGTATGTATTTGTCAGTGTGTCTCTATCTGCATTTCTGTCTCTTGCTGGCCGCCAGCCTGTGTGATGATGTCAGCCTGTCTGTGATGTAAGAGAGACATTGTGATATCATCACATACTGTAGGCAGGATGGCAGGTGTTAAGCTTCTAAAAGAGAGAGGGAGGGAGAGAGGTAGAGGAGAGAGAGGGAGAAAGAGGGAGAGAGAGAGCAAGCAGCTCCTCCCTCCCATGCAAATGACTGGAGGCAGAGGAGTAGAGGGACAGAAGCCTGTGCTGCTTGTAATGGGACAGGATTTGGGGTGCTGTTTCATGCTCTATCTCCCTCCCTCCCACTGTCTCAGGTGCAGAAAGTTTTCAAGGGAGAGAGGAAAGGAAGAGGAAAATGGAAGCTGAGGAGAGCTGGTCCTGTCCCTCTTGTTGGTAAAGAGGGGGCATCCAGAAAGAGGTAAGGAGATAGTTTTATTTTAATTCAAGAAGGAGTGCCTGGTGGCGAAGCTGGTGTGCTCTGTCACACTACAGACCCCTCCCTGTGTGTGTGTGTGTGCGTGCGTGCGTCTGCAGGGGGTATCTGTCCCATCCATAGATATCAGGGGTACTGCAGCTGCTGCTGCTGTTCAAACTTTTGCTTTAGGCCCATTCCTTTGATGTTAATAAGCGTTTCTAGTACAATCTTTTTCGCTCTGTTCACCCACATCTTTACATTACCTCGTGTGTGTGTGTGTGTGTGTGTGTATGTGTATGTGTGTGTACGTGTGTATAGCATGTGTTTGAAACACTATACTGTATCTGCATAGAAAAAAAGCCTTCTTTTAGTAATGTACAGTTCAAATACTGTATGAACATGACCCCATCTCATCTCATCCCCCTGACTCTGGATACAAAACATTCATGTATTCGTTTGCAACTTTTCATACAATTTGCTTGCACCATTTCAGAGAAATTAAATATTTAAAATGGAAATAAATTGGTAACTGCAGTAACAAACAACACTGTACATGCTAATAGTACATCCATGTAAGCAGTACATACATGCTCAGGAGTTGTTTTTTTGGATCGGTATATACTTGTCATTATCCACTTCAACCATTTTAATTCCCCCCTTTTAAATTATTGTACTGGTTGATGTGTATGTATATATATATATATATATATATATATATATATATATATATATAGATATATATCTATATATCTATATATATATATATATATATATATATATATATATATTTCAACCATTATCACCTACAGTACAGTAGCATACAGTGCTCCCACTGCAGCAAGGGATTCTGGGAAATGACATGCAATGTTTACTCGCTCATCCCACAACGTGGCGGTATCAAATATAGCGTTTTCCCAGTTATTATATCCCTGCAGGATGTAGGATAATCCAGCCAAACCACATACTTACTACATTCCCGTTATGTCACATGTATTATTTCCTGTGAAGGAAGCGCTATGTATATTCCCATTATGGTCACAAATTGGACGATACTGTATTTCCATTATGTCTCCTATTATTTTCCCATGATATCTCATAGAATACTGTCATCCAAAACCACATCATTATTGAATGATTGAAAATGATGCCTCCGTTTTATGTCAAGATTGTCTTGACACTTAGACCCCCAAGATTTCAATAGCGCCTCACTTAAAAGATGACATTATTTTTGATTCAAATGAACTTTTATGGTGCAGAAGCCGCATGGTGCCTGTGCCTACAGTGTATGTATTTGTCAGTGTGTCTCTATCTGCATTTCTGTCTCTTGCTGGCCGCCAGCCTGTGTGATGATGTCAGCCTGTCTGTGATGTAAGAGAGACATTGTGATATCATCACATACTGTAGGCAGGATGGCAGGTGTAAAGCTTCTAAAAGAGAGAGGGAGGGAGAGAGGTAGAGGAGAGAGAGGGAGAAAGAGGGAGAGAGAGAGCAAGCAGCTCCTCCCTCCCATGCAAATGACTGGAGGCAGAGGAGTAGAGGGACAGAAGCCTGTGCTGCTTGTAATGGGACAGGATTTGGGGTGCTGTTTCATGCTCTATCTCCCTCCCTCCCACTGTCTCAGGTGCAGAAAGTTTTCAAGGGAGAGAGGAAAGGAAGAGGAAAATGGAAGCTGAGGAGAGCTGGTCCTGTCCCTCTTGTTGGTAAAGAGGGGGCATCCAGAAAGAGGTAAGGAGATAGTTTTATTTTAATTCAAGAAGGAGTGCCTGGTGGCGAAGCTGGTGTGCTCTGTCACACTACAGACCCCTCCCTGTGTGTGTGTGTGTGCGTGCGTGCGTCTGCAGGGGGTATCTGTCCCATCCATAGATATCAGGGGTACTGCAGCTGCTGCTGCTGTTCAAACTTTTGCTTTAGGCCCATTCCTTTGATGTTAATAAGCGTTTCTAGTACAATCTTTTTCGCTCTGTTCACCCACATCTTTACATTACCTCGTGTGTGTGTGTGTGTGTGTGTGTATGTGTATGTGTGTGTACGTGTGTATAGCATGTGTTTGAAACACTATACTGTATCTGCATAGAAAAAAAGCCTTCTTTTAGTAATGTACAGTTCAAATACTGTATGAACATGACCCCATCTCATCTCATCCCCCTGACTCTGGATACAAAACATTCATGTATTCGTTTGCAACTTTTCATACAATTTGCTTGCACCATTTCAGAGAAATTAAATATTTAAAATGGAAATAAATTGGTAACTGCAGTAACAAACAACACTGTACATGCTAATAGTACATCCATGTAAGCAGTACATACATGCTCAGGAGTTGTTTTTTTGGATCGGTATATACTTGTCATTATCCACTTCAACCATTTTAATTCCCCCCTTTTAAATTATTGTACTGGTTGATGTGTATGTATATATATATATATATATATATATATATATATATATATATATATATATATAGATATATATCTATATATCTATATATATATATATATATATATATATATATATATATATTTCAACCATTATCACCTACAGTACAGTAGCATACAGTGCTCCCACTGCAGCAAGGGATTCTGGGAAATGACATGCAATGTTTACTCGCTCATCCCACAACGTGGCGGTATCAAATATAGCGTTTTCCCAGTTATTATATCCCTGCAGGATGTAGGATAATCCCAGCCAAACCCACATACTTACTACATTCCCGTTATGTCACATGTATTATTTCCTGTGAAGGAAGCGCTATGTATATTCCCATTATGGTCACAAATTGGACGATACTGTATTTCCATTATGTCTCCTATTATTTTCCCATGATATCTCATAGAATACTGTCATCCAAAACCACATCATTATTGAATGATTGAAAATGATGCCTCCGTTTTATGTCAAGATTGTCTTGACACTTAGACCCCCAAGATTTCAATAGCGCCTCACTTAAAAGATGACATTATTTTTGATTCAAATGAACTTTTATGGTGCAGAAGCCGCATGGTGCCTGTGCCTACAGTGTATGTATTTGTCAGTGTGTCTCTATCTGCATTTCTGTCTCTTGCTGGCCGCCAGCCTGTGTGATGATGTCAGCCTGTCTGTGATGTAAGAGAGACATTGTGATATCATCACATACTGTAGGCAGGATGGCAGGTGTAAAGCTTCTAAAAGAGAGAGGGAGGGAGAGAGGTAGAGGAGAGAGAGGGAGAAAGAGGGAGAGAGAGAGCAAGCAGCTCCTCCCTCCCATGCAAATGACTGGAGGCAGAGGAGTAGAGGGACAGAAGCCTGTGCTGCTTGTAATGGGACAGGATTTGGGGTGCTGTTTCATGCTCTATCTCCCTCCCTCCCACTGTCTCAGGTGCAGAAAGTTTTCAAGGGAGAGAGGAAAGGAAGAGGAAAATGGAAGCTGAGGAGAGCTGGTCCTGTCCCTCTTGTTGGTAAAGAGGGGGCATCCAGAAAGAGGTAAGGAGATAGTTTTATTTTAATTCAAGAAGGAGTGCCTGGTGGCGAAGCTGGTGTGCTCTGTCACACTACAGACCCCTCCCTGTGTGTGTGTGTGCGTGCGTGCGTGCGTGCGTGCGTCTGCAGGGGGTATCTGTCCCATCCATAGATATCAGGGGTACTGCAGCTGCTGCTGCTGTTCAAACTTTTGCTTTAGGCCCATTCCTTTGATGTTAATAAGCGTTTCTAGTACAATCTTTTTCGCTCTGTTCACCCACATCTTTACATTACCTCGTGTGTGTGTGTGTGTGTGTGTGTGTGTGTGTATGTGTATGTGTGTGTACGTGTGTATAGCATGTGTTTGAAACACTATACTGTATCTGCATAGAAAAAAAGCCTTCTTTTAGTAATGTACAGTTCAAATACTGTATGAACATGACCCCATCTCATCTCATCCCCCTGACTCTGGATACAAAACATTCATGTATTCGTTTGCAACTTTTCATACAATTTGCTTGCACCATTTCAGAGAAATTAAATATTTAAAATGGAAATAAATTGGTAACTGCAGTAACAAACAACACTGTACATGCTAATAGTACATCCATGTAAGCAGTACATACATGCTCAGGAGTTGTTTTTTTGGATCGGTATATACTTGTCATTATCCACTTCAACCATTTTAATTCCCCCCTTTTAAATTATTGTACTGGTTGATGTGTATGTATATATATATATATATATATATATATATATATAGATATATATCTATATATCTATCTATATATATATACAGTATATATATATTTCAACCATTATCACCTACAGTACAGTAGCATACAGTGCTCCCACTGCAGCAAGGGATTCTGGGAAATGACATGCAATGTTTACTCGCTCATCCCACAACGTGGCGGTATCAAATATAGCGTTTTCCCAGTTATTATATCCCTGCAGGATGTAGGATAATCCCAGCCAAACCCACATACTTACTACATTCCCGTTATGTCACATGTATTATTTCCTGTGAAGGAAGCGCTATGTATATTCCCATTATGGTCACAAATTGGACGATACTGTATTTCCATTATGTCTCCTATTATTTTCCCATGATATCTCATAGAATACTGTCATCCAAAACCACATCATTATTGAATGATTGAAAATGATGCCTCCGTTTTATGTCAAGATTGTCTTGACACTTAGACCCCCAAGATTTCAATAGCGCCTCACTTAAAAGATGACATTATTTTTGATTCAAATGAACTTTTATGGTGCAGAAGCCGCATGGTGCCTGTGCCTACAGTGTATGTATTTGTCAGTGTGTCTCTATCTGCATTTCTGTCTCTTGCTGGCCGCCAGCCTGTGTGATGATGTCAGCCTGTCTGTGATGTAAGAGAGACATTGTGATATCATCACATACTGTAGGCAGGATGGCAGGTGTAAAGCTTCTAAAAGAGAGAGGGAGGGAGAGAGGTAGAGGAGAGAGAGGGAGAAAGAGGGAGAGAGAGAGCAAGCAGCTCCTCCCTCCCATGCAAATGACTGGAGGCAGAGGAGTAGAGGGACAGAAGCCTGTGCTGCTTGTAATGGGACAGGATTTGGGGTGCTGTTTCATGCTCTATCTCCCTCCCTCCCACTGTCTCAGGTGCAGAAAGTTTTCAAGGGAGAGAGGAAAGGAAGAGGAAAATGGAAGCTGAGGAGAGCTGGTCCTGTCCCTCTTGTTGGTAAAGAGGGGGCATCCAGAAAGAGGTAAGGAGATAGTTTTATTTTAATTCAAGAAGGAGTGCCTGGTGGCGAAGCTGGTGTGCTCTGTCACACTACAGACCCCTCCCTGTGTGTGTGTGTGCGTGCGTGCGTGCGTGCGTGCGTCTGCAGGGGGTATCTGTCCCATCCATAGATATCAGGGGTACTGCAGCTGCTGCTGCTGTTCAAACTTTTGCTTTAGGCCCATTCCTTTGATGTTAATAAGCGTTTCTAGTACAATCTTTTTCGCTCTGTTCACCCACATCTTTACATTACCTCGTGTGTGTGTGTGTGTGTGTGTGTATGTGTATGTGTGTGTACGTGTGTATAGCATGTGTTTGAAACACTATACTGTATCTGCATAGAAAAAAAGCCTTCTTTTAGTAATGTACAGTTCAAATACTGTATGAACATGACCCCATCTCATCTCATCCCCCTGACTCTGGATACAAAACATTCATGTATTCGTTTGCAACTTTTCATACAATTTGCTTGCACCATTTCAGAGAAATTAAATATTTAAAATGGAAATAAATTGGTAACTGCAGTAACAAACAACACTGTACATGCTAATAGTACATCCATGTAAGCAGTACATACATGCTCAGGAGTTGTTTTTTTGGATCGGTATATACTTGTCATTATCCACTTCAACCATTTTAATTCCCCCCTTTTAAATTATTGTACTGGTTGATGTGTATGTATATATATATATATATATATAGATATATATCTATATATCTATATATATATATATATATATATTTCAACCATTATCACCTACAGTACAGTAGCATACAGTGCTCCCACTGCAGCAAGGGATTCTGGGAAATGACATGCAATGTTTACTCGCTCATCCCACAACGTGGCGGTATCAAATATAGCGTTTTCCCAGTTATTATATCCCTGCAGGATGTAGGATAATCCCAGCCAAACCCACATACTTACTACATTCCCGTTATGTCACATGTATTATTTCCTGTGAAGGAAGCGCTATGTATATTCCCATTATGGTCACAAATTGGACGATACTGTATTTCCATTATGTCTCCTATTATTTTCCCATGATATCTCATAGAATACTGTCATCCAAAACCACATCATTATTGAATGATTGAAAATGATGCTCCGTTTTATGTCAAGATTGTCTTGACACTTAGACCCCCAAGATTTCAATAGCGCCTCACTTAAAAGATGACATTATTTTTGATTCAAATGAACTTTTATGGTGCAGAAGCCGCATGGTGCCTGTGCCTACAGTGTATGTATTTGTCAGTGTGTCTCTATCTGCATTTCTGTCTCTTGCTGGCCGCCAGCCTGTGTGATGATGTCAGCCTGTCTGTGATGTAAGAGAGACATTGTGATATCATCACATACTGTAGGCAGGATGGCAGGTGTAAAGCTTCTAAAAGAGAGAGGGAGGGAGAGAGGTAGAGGAGAGAGAGGGAGAAAGAGGGAGAGAGAGAGCAAGCAGCTCCTCCCTCCCATGCAAATGACTGGAGGCAGAGGAGTAGAGGGACAGAAGCCTGTGCTGCTTGTAATGGGACAGGATTTGGGGTGCTGTTTCATGCTCTATCTCCCTCCCTCCCACTGTCTCAGGTGCAGAAAGTTTTCAAGGGAGAGAGGAAAGGAAGAGGAAAATGGAAGCTGAGGAGAGCTGGTCCTGTCCCTCTTGTTGGTAAGCGTATCCCCGGTATAGTCAGGGGTTAATGGGAGTCGTCCCCGTCCCCCCAGTATACGGCCAGAACCATGGACCCGGTACTTGTGGTTCGGACTCTCTCCAACCAGCCATAATGTTGTGAGAGTGAAATTATGTCTAAGTCCAGCTTTGGTACATTAGAAGCAACTCTGAAACTTAACCTAAGCGTTTTTCGAAGCTACTTTTTGGCTAACTTCTTATAGGAAGGTCTAGGAGCTCTGAAAATGAACGTGCGCGTCTTCCACTCTTCCCGAGGGACTTAGAAGAAATTTGTGATATTTTTTATTAAAATGGTGTATAAGGGTATATATATAAATATATTTTATGCACTGTATATGAGCTGGCGATTTCTAAGTCTGTGGTTCCGAGAGGGGGTAACCAGGCTCACTAATAAAGGTCAAGCCACTTGGCTGCCAGAATGCCCTGCTTCAGCACAGACCAGAAAGGCATTGTGATAAGCGTATCCCCGGTATAGTCAGGGGTTAATGGGAGTCGTCCCCATCCCCCCAGTATACGGCCAGAACCATGGACCCGGTACTTGTGGTTCGGACTGTCTCCAACCAGCCATAATGTTGTGAGAGTGAAATTATGTCTAAGTCCAGCTTTGGTACATTAGAAGCAACTCTGAAACTTAACCTAAGCGTTTTTCGAAGCTACTTTTTGGCTAACTTCTTATAGGAAGGTCTAGGAGCTCTGAAAATGAACGTGCGCGTCTTTCACTCTTCCCGAGGGACTTAGAAGAATTTTGTGATATTTTTTATTAAAATGGTGTATAAGGGTATATATATAAATATATTTTATGCACTGTATATGAGCTGGCGATTTCTAAGTCTGTGGTTCCGAGAGGGGGTAACCAGGCTCACTAATAAAGGTCAAGCCACTTGGCTGCCAGAATGCCGTGCTTCAGCACAGATCAGAAAGGCATTGTGATAAGCGTATCCCCGGTATAGTCAGGGGTTAATGGGAGTCGTCCCCGTCCCCCCAGTATACGGCCAGAACCATGGACCCGGTACTTGTGGTTCGGACTGTCTCCAACCAGCCATAATGTTGTGAGAGTGAAATTATGTCTAAGTCCAGCTTTGGTACATTAGAAGCAACTCTGAAACTTAACCTAAGCGTTTTTCGAAGCTACTTTTTGGCTAACTTCTTATAGGAAGGTCTAGGAGCTCTGAAAATGAACGTGCGCGTCTTTCACTCTTCCCGAGGGACTTAGAAGAATTTTGTGATATTTTTTATTAAAATGGTGTATAAGGGTATATATATAAATATATTTTATGCACTGTATATGAGCTGGCGATTTCTAAGTCTGTGGTTCCGAGAGGGGGTAACCAGGCTCACTAATAAAGGTCAAGCCACTTGGCTGCCAGAATGCCCTGCTTCAGCACAGACCAGAAAGGCATTGTGATAAGCGTATCCCCGGTATAGTCAGGGGTTAATGGGAGTCGTCCCCGTCCCCCCAGTATACGGCCAGAACCATGGACCCGGTACTTGTGGTTCGGACTCTCTCCAACCAGCCATAATGTTGTGAGAGTGAAATTATGTCTAAGTCCAGCTTTGGTACATTAGAAGCAACTCTGAAACTTAACCTAAGCGTTTTTCGAAGCTACTTTTTGGCTAACTTCTTATAGGAAGGTCTAGGAGCTCTGAAAATGAACGCGCGCGTCTTTCACTCTTCCCGAGGGACTTAGAAGAAATTTGTGATATTTTTTATTAAAATGGTGTATAAGGGTATATATATAAATATATTTTATGCACTGTATATGAGCTGGCGATTTCTAAGTCTGTGGTTCCGAGAGGGGGTAACCAGGCTCACTAATAAAGGTCAAGCCACTTGGCTGCCAGAATGCCGTGCTTCAGCACAGACCAGAAAGGCATTGTGATAAGCGTATCCCCGGTATAGTCAGGGGTTAATGGGAGTCGTCCCCGTCCCCCCAGTATACGGCCAGAACCATGGACCCGGTACTTGTGGTTCGGACTGTCTCCAACCAGCCATAATGTTGTGAGAGTGAAATTATGTCTAAGTCCAGCTTTGGTACATTAGAAGCAACTCTGAAACTTAACCTAAGCGTTTTTCGAAGCTACTTTTTGGCTTTCTTATAGGAAGGTCTAGGAGCTCTGAAAATGAACGTGCGCGTCTTTCACTCTTCCCGAGGGACTTAGAAGAATTTTGTGATATTTTTTATTAAAATGGTGTATAAGGGTATATATATAAATATATTTTATGCACTGTATATGAGCTGGCGATTTCTAAGTCTGTGGTTCCGAGAGGGGGTAACCAGGCTCACTAATAAAGGTCAAGCCACTTGGCTGCCAGAATGCCCTGCTTCAGCACAGACCAGAAAGGCATTGTGATAAGCATATCCCCGGTATAGTCAGGGGTTAATGGGAGTCGTCCCCGTCCCCCCAGTATACGGCCAGAACCATGGACCCGGTACTTGTGGTTCGGACTCTCTCCAACCAGCCATAATGTTGTGAGAGTGAAATTATGTCTAAGTCCAGCTTTGGTACATTAGAAGCAACTCTGAAACTTAACCTAAGCGTTTTTCGAAACTACTTTTTGGCTAACTTCTTATAGGAAGGTGTAGGAGATCTGAAAATGAACGTGCGCGTCTTTCACTCTTCCCGAGGGACTTAGAAGAATTTTGTGATATTTTTTATTAAAATGGTGTATAAGGGTATATATATAAATATTTTTTATGCACTGTATATGAGCTGGCGATTTCTAAGTCTGTGGTTCCGAGAGGGGGTAACCAGGCTCACTAATAAAGGTCAAGCCACTTGGCTGCCAGAATGCCCTGCTTCAGCACAGACCAGAAAGGCATTGTGATAAGCGTATCCCCGGTATAGTCAGGGGTTAATGGGAGTCGTCCCCGTCCCCCCAGTATACGGCCAGAACCATGGACCCGGTACTTGTGGTTCGGACTCTCTCCAACCAGCCATAATGTTGTGAGAGTGAAATTATGTCTAAGTCCAGCTTTGGTACATTAGAAGCAACTCTGAAACTTAACCTAAGCGTTTTTCGAAGCTACTTTTTGGCTTACTTCTTATAGGAAGGTCTAGGAGCTCTGAAAATGAACGTGCGCGTCTTCCACTCTTCCCGAGGGACTTAGAAGAATTTTGTGATATTTTTTATTAAAATGGTGTATAAGGGTATATATATAAATATATTTTATGCACTGTATATGAGCTGGCGATTTCTAAGTCTGTGGTTCCGAGAGGGGGTAACCAGGCTCACTAATAAAGGTCAAGCCACTTGGCTGCCAGAATGCCCTGCTTCAGCACAGACCAGAAAGGCATTGTGATAAGCGTATCCCCGGTATAGTCAGGGGTTAATGGGAGTCGTCCCCGTCCCCCCAGTATACGGCCAGAACCATGGACCCGGTACTTGTGGTTCGGACTGTCTCCAACCAGCCATAATGTTGTGAGAGTGAAATTATGTCTAAGTCCAGCTTTGGTACATTAGAAGCAACTCTGAAACTTAACCTAAGCGTTTTTCGAAACTACTTTTTGGCTAACTTCTTATAGGAAGGTGTAGGAGATCTGAAAATGAACGTGCGCGTCTTTCACTCTTCCCGAGGGACTTAGAAGAATTTTGTGATATTTTTTATTAAAATGGTGTATAAGGGTATATATATAAATATTTTTTATGCACTGTATATGAGCTGGCGATTTCTAAGTCTGTGGTTCCGAGAGGGGGTAACCAGGCTCACTAATAAAGGTCAAGCCACTTGGCTGCCAGAATGCCCTGCTTCAGCACAGACCAGAAAGGCATTGTGATAAGCGTATCCCCGGTATAGTCAGGGGTTAATGGGAGTCGTCCCCGTCCCCCCAGTATACGGCCAGAACCATGGACCCGGTACTTGTGGTTCGGACTCTCTCCAACCAGCCATAATGTTGTGAGAGTGAAATTATGTCTAAGTCCAGCTTTGGTACATTAGAAGCAACTCTGAAACTTAACCTAAGCGTTTTTCGAAGCTACTTTTTGGCTTACTTCTTATAGGAAGGTCTAGGAGCTCTGAAAATGAACGTGCGCGTCTTCCACTCTTCCCGAGGGACTTAGAAGAAATTTGTGATATTTTTTATTAAAATGGTGTATAAGGGTATATATATAAATATATTTTATGCACTGTATATGAGCTGGAGATTTCTAAGTCTGTGGTTCCGAGAGGGGGTAACCAGGCTCACTAATAAAGGTCAAGCCACTTGGCTGCCAGAATGCCCTGCTTCAGCACAGACCAGAAAGGCATTGTGATAAGCGTATCCCCGGTATAGTCAGGGGTTAATGGGAGTCGTCCCCGTCCCCCCAGTATACGGCCAGAACCATGGACCCGGTACTTGTGGTTCGGACTGTCTCCAACCAGCCATAATGTTGTGAGAGTGAAATTATGTCTAAGTCCAGCTTTGGTACATTAGAAGCAACTCTGAAACTTAACCTAAGCGTTTTTCGAAGCTACTTTTTGGCTAACTTCTTATAGGAAGGTCTAGGAGCTCTGAAAATGAACGTGCGCGTCTTTCACTCTTCCCGAGGGACTTAGAAGAATTTTGTGATATTTTTTATTAAAATGGTGTATAAGGGTATATATATAAATATATTTTATGCACTGTATATGAGCTGGCGATTTCTAAGTCTGTGGTTCCGAGAGGGGGTAACCAGGCTCACTAATAAAGGTCAAGCCACTTGGCTGCCAGAATGCCCTGCTTCAGCACAGACCAGAAAGGCATTTATATAAGCGTATCCCCGGTATAGTCAGGGGTTAATGGGAGTCGTCCCCGTCCCCCCAGTATACGGCCAGAACCATGGACCCGGTACTTGTGGTTCGGACTCTCTCCAACCAGCCATAATGTTGTGAGAGTGAAATTATGTCTAAGTCCAGCTTTGGTACATTAGAAGCAACTCTGAAACTTAACCTAAGCGTTTTTCGAAGCTACTTTTTGGCTAACTTCTTATAGGAAGGTCTAGAAGGTCTAGGAGCTCTGAAAATGAACGTGCGCGTCTTTCACTCTTCCCGAGGGACTTAGAAGAATTTTGTGATATTTTTTATTAAAATGGTGTATAAGGGTATATATATAAATATATTTTATGTACTGTATATGAGCTGGCGATTTCTAAGTCTGTGGTTCCGAGAGGGGGTAACCAGGCTCACTAATAAAGGTCAAGCCACTTGGCTGCCAGAATGCCCTGCTTCAGCACAGACCAGAAAGGCATTGTGATAAGCGTATCCCCGGTATAGTCAGGGGTTAATGGGAGTCGTCCCCGTCCCCCCAGTATACGGCCAGAACCATGGACCCGGTACTTTTGGTTCGGACTCTCTCCAACCAGCCATAATGTTGTGAGAGTGAAATTATGTCTAAGTCCAGCTTTGGTACATTAGAAGCAACTCTGAAACTTAACCTAAGCGTTTTTCGAAGCTACTTTTTGGCTAACTTCTTATAGGAAGGTCTAGGAGCTCTGAAAATGAACGTGCGCGTCTTTCACTCTTCCCGAGGGACTTAGAAGAAATGTGTGATATTTTTTATTAAAATGGTGTATAAGGGTATATATATAAATATATTTTATGCACTGTATATGAGCTGGCGATTTCTAAGTCTGTGGTTCCGAGAGGGGGTAACCAGGCTCACTAATAAAGGTCAAGCCACTTGGCTGCCAGAATGCCCTGCTTCAGCACAGACCAGAAAGGCATTGTGATAAGCGTATCCCCGGTATAGTCAGGGGTTAATGGGAGTCGTCCCCGTCCCCCCAGTATACGGCCAGAACCATGGACCCGGTACTTGTGGTTCGGACTGGCTCCAACCAGCCATAATGTTGTGAGAGTGAAATTATGTCTAAGTCCAGCTTTGGTACATTAGAAGCAACTCTGAAACTTAACCTAAGCGTTTTTCGAAGCTACTTTTTGGCTAACTTCTTATAGGAAGGTCTAGGAGCTCTGAAAATGAACGTGCCCGTCTTTCACTCTTCCCGAGGGACTTAGAAGAATTTTGTGATATTTTTTATTAAATGGTGTATAAGGGTATATATATAAATATATTTTATGCACTGTATATGAGCTGGCGATTTCTAAGTCTGTGGTTCCGAGAGGGGGTAACCAGGCTCACTAATAAAGGTCAAGCCACTTGGCTGCCAGAATGCCCTGCTTCAGCACAGACCAGAAAGGCATTGTGATAAGCGTATCCCCGTTATAGTCAGGGGTAAATGGGAGTCGTCCCCGTCCCCCCAGTATACGGCCAGAACCATGGACCCGGTACTTGTGGTTCGGACTCTCTCCAACCAGCCATAATGTTGTGAGAGTGAAATTATGTCTAAGTCCAGCTTTGGTACATTAGAAGCAACTCTGAAACTTAACCTAAGCGTTTTTCGAAGCTACTTTTTGGCTAACTTCTTATAGGAAGGTCTAGGAGCTCTGAAAATGAACGTGCGCGTCTTTCACTCTTCCCGAGGGACTTAGAAGAATTTTGTGATATTTTTTATTAAATGGTGTATAAGGGTATATATATAAATATATTTTATGCACTGTATATGAGCTGGCGATTTCTAAGTCTGTGGTTCCGAGAGGGGGTAACCAGGCTCACTAATAAAGGTCAAGCCACTTGGCTGCCAGAATGCCCTGCTTCAGCACAGACCAGAAAGGCATTGTGATAAGCATATCCCCGGTATAGTCAGGGGTTAATGGGAGTCGTCCCCGTCCCCCCAGTATACGGCCAGAACCATGGACCCGGTACTTGTGGTTCGGACTCTCTCCAACCAGCCATAATGTTGTGAGAGTGAAATTATGTCTAAGTCCAGCTTTGGTACATTAGAAGCAACTCTGAAACTTAACCTAAGCGTTTTTCGAAACTACTTTTTGGCTAACTTCTTATAGGAAGGTGTAGGAGATCTGAAAATGAACGTGCGCGTCTTTCACTCTTCCCGAGGGACTTAGAAGAATTTTGTGATATTTTTTATTAAAATGGTGTATAAGGGTATATATATAAATATTTTTTATGCACTGTATATGAGCTGGCGATTTCTAAGTCTGTGGTTCCGAGAGGGGGTAACCAGGCTCACTAATAAAGGTCAAGCCACTTGGCTGCCAGAATGCCCTGCTTCAGCACAGACCAGAAAGGCATTGTGATAAGCGTATCCCCGGTATAGTCAGGGGTTAATGGGAGTCGTCCCCGTCCCCCCAGTATACGGCCAGAACCATGGACCCGGTACTTGTGGTTCGGACTCTCTCCAACCAGCCATAATGTTGTGAGAGTGAAATTATGTCTAAGTCCAGCTTTGGTACATTAGAAGCAACTCTGAAACTTAACCTAAGCGTTTTTCGAAGCTACTTTTTGGCTTACTTCTTATAGGAAGGTCTAGGAGCTCTGAAAATGAACGTGCGCGTCTTCCACTCTTCCCGAGGGACTTAGAAGAAATTTGTGATATTTTTTATTAAAATGGTGTATAAGGGTATATATATATAAATATATTTTATGCACTGTATATGAGCTGGCGATTTCTAAGTCTGTGGTTCCGAGAGGGGGTAACCAGGCTCACTAATAAAGGTCAAGCCACTTGGCTGCCAGAATGCCCTGCTTCAGCACAGACCAGAAAGGCATTGTGATAAGCGTATCCCCGGTATAGTCAGGGGTTAATGGGAGTCGTCCCCGTCCCCCCAGTATACGGCCAGAACCATGGACCCGGTACTTGTGGTTCGGACTGTCTCCAACCAGCCATAATGTTGTGAGAGTGAAATTATGTCTAAGTCCAGCTTTGGTACATTAGAAGCAACTCTGAAACTTAACCTAAGCGTTTTTCGAAGCTACTTTTTGGCTAACTTCTTATAGGAAGGTCTAGGAGCTCTGAAAATGAACGTGCGCGTCTTTCACTCTTCCCGAGGGACTTAGAAGAATTTTGTGATATTTTTTATTAAAATGGTGTATAAGGGTATATATATAAATATATTTTATGCACTGTATATGAGCTGGCGATTTCTAAGTCTGTGGTTCCGAGAGGGGGTAACCAGGCTCACTAATAAAGGTCAAGCCACTTGGCTGCCAGAATGCCCTGCTTCAGCACAGACCAGAAAGGCATTTATATAAGCGTATCCCCGGTATAGTCAGGGGTTAATGGGAGTCGTCCCCGTCCCCCCAGTATACGGCCAGAACCATGGACCCGGTACTTGTGGTTCGGACTCTCTCCAACCAGCCATAATGTTGTGAGAGTGAAATTATGTCTAAGTCCAGCTTTGGTACATTAGAAGCAACTCTGAAACTTAACCTAAGCGTTTTTCGAAGCTACTTTTTGGCTAACTTCTTATAGGAAGGTCTAGGAGCTCTGAAAATGAACGTGCGCGTCTTTCACTCTTCCCGAGGGACTTAGAAGAATTTTGTGATATTTTTTATTAAAATGGTGTATAAGGGTATATATATAAATATATTTTATGTACTGTATATGAGCTGGCGATTTCTAAGTCTGTGGTTCCGAGAGGGGGTAACCAGGCTCACTAATAAAGGTCAAGCCACTTGGCTGCCAGAATGCCCTGCTTCAGCACAGACCAGAAAGGCATTGTGATAAGCGTATCCCCGGTATAGTCAGGGGTTAATGGGAGTCGTCCCCGTCCCCCCAGTATACGGCCAGAACCATGGACCCGGTACTTTTGGTTCGGACTCTCTCCAACCAGCCATAATGTTGTGAGAGTGAAATTATGTCTAAGTCCAGCTTTGGTACATTAGAAGCAACTCTGAAACTTAACCTAAGCGTTTTTCGAAGCTACTTTTTGGCTAACTTCTTATAGGAAGGTCTAGGAGCTCTGAAAATGAACGTGCGCGTCTTTCACTCTTCCCGAGGGACTTAGAAGAAATTTGTGATATTTTTTATTAAAATGGTGTATAAGGGTATATATATAAATATATTTTATGCACTGTATATGAGCTGGTGATTTCTAAGTCTGTGGTTCCGAGAGGGGGTAACCAGGCTCACTAATAAAGGTCAAGCCACTTGGCTGCCAGAATGCCCTGCTTCAGCACAGACCAGAAAGGCATTGTGATAAGCGTATCCCCGGTATAGTCAGGGGTTAATGGGAGTCGTCCCCGTCCCCCCAGTATACGGCCAGAACCATGGACCCGGTACTTGTGGTTCGGACTGTCTCCAACCAGCCATAATGTTGTGAGAGTGAAATTATGTCTAAGTCCAGCTTTGGTACATTAGAAGCAACTCTGAAACTTAACCTAAGCGTTTTTCGAAGCTACTTTTTGGCTAACTTCTTATAGGAAGGTCTAGGAGCTCTGAAAATGAACGTGCCCGTCTTTCACTCTTCCCGAGGGACTTAGAAGAATTTTGTGATATTTTTTATTAAATGGTGTATAAGGGTATATATATAAATATATTTTATGCACTGTATATGAGCTGGCGATTTCTAAGTCTGTGGTTCCGAGAGGGGGTAACCAGGCTCACTAATAAAGGTCAAGCCACTTGGCTGCCAGAATGCCCTGCTTCAGCACAGACCAGAAAGGCATTGTGATAAGCGTATCCCCGGTATAGTCAGGGGTTAATGGGAGTCGTCCCCGTCCCCCCAGTATACGGCCAGAACCATGGACCCGGTACTTGTGGTTCGGACTCTCTCCAACCAGCCATAATGTTGTGAGAGTGAAATTATGTCTAAGTCCAGCTTTGGTACATTAGAAGCAACTCTGAAACTTAACCTAAGCGTTTTTCGAAGCTACTTTTTGGCTAACTTCTTATAGGAAGGTCTAGGAGCTCTGAAAATGAACGTGCGCGTCTTTCACTCTTCCCGAGGGACTTAGAAGAATTTTGTGATATTTTTTATTAAATGGTGTATAAGGGTATATATATAAATATATTTTATGCACTGTATATGAGCTGGCGATTTCTAAGTCTGTGGTTCCGAGAGGGAGTAACCAGGCTCACTAATAAAGGTCAAGCCACTTGGCTGCCAGAATGCCGTGCTTCAGCACAGACCAGAAAGGCATTGTGATAAGCGTATCCCCGGTATAGTCAGGGGTTAATGGGAGTCGTCCCCGCCCCCCCAGTATACGGCCAGAACCATGGACCCGGTACTTGTGGTTCGGACTGTCTCCAACCAGCCATAATGTTGTGAGAGTGAAATTATGTCTAAGTCCAGCTTTGGTACATTAGAAGCAACTCTGAAACTTAACCTAAGCGTTTTTCGAAGCTACTTTTTGGCTAACTTCTTATAGGAAGGTCTAGGAGCTCTGAAAATGAACGTGCGCATCTTTCACTCTTCCCGAGGGACTTAGAAGAATTTTGTGATATTTTTTATTAAAATGGTGTATAAGGGTATATATATAAATATATTTTATGCACTGTATATGAGCTGGCGATTTCTAAGTCTGTGGTTCCGAGAGGGGGTAACCAGGCTCACTAATAAAGGTCAAGCCACTTGGCTGCCAGAATGCCCTGCTTCAGCACAGACCAGAAAGGCATTGTGATAAGCGTATCCCCGGTATAGTCAGGGGTTAATGGGAGTCGTCCCCGTCCCCCCAGTATACGGCCAGAACCATGGACCCGGTACTTGTGGTTCGGACTCTCTCCAACCAGCCATAATGTTGTGAGAGTGAAATTATGTCTAAGTCCAGCTTTGGTACATTAGAAGCAACTCTGAAACTTAACCTAAGCGTTTTTCGAAGCTACATTTTTGGCTAACTTCTTATAGGAAGGTCTAGGAGCTCTGAAAATGAACGTGCGCGTCTTTCACTCTTCCCGAGGGACTTAGAAGAATTTTGTGATATTTTTTATTAAATGGTGTATAAGGGTATATATATAAATATATTTTATGCACTGTATATGAGCTGGCGATTTCTAAGTCTGTGGTTCCGAGAGGGGGTAACCAGGCTCACTAATAAAGGTCAAGCCACTTGGCTGCCAGAATGCCGTGCTTCAGCACAGACCAGAAAGGCATTGTGATAAGCGTATCCCCGGTATAGTCAGGGGTTAATGGGAGTCGTCTCCGTCCCCCCAGTATACGGCCAGAACCATGGACCCGGTACTTGTGGTTCGGACTCTCTCCAACCAGCCATAATGTTGTGAGAGTGAAATTATGTCTAAGTCCAGCTTTGGTACATTAGAAGCAACTCTGAAACTTAACCTAAGCGTTTTTCGAAGCTACTTTTTGGCTAACTTCTTATAGGAAGGTCTAGGAGCTCTGAAAATGAACGTGCGCGTCTTTCACTCTTCCCGAGGGACTTAGAAGAAATTTGTGATATTTTTTATTAAAATGGTGTATAAGGGTATATATATAAATATATTTTATGCACTGTATATGAGCTGGCGATTTCTAAGTCTGTGGTTCCGAGAGGGGGTAACCAGGCTCACTAATAAAGGTCAAGCCACTTGGCTGCCAGAATGCCGTGCTTCAGCACAGACCAGAAAGGCATTGTGATAAGCGTATCCCCGGTATAGTCAGGGGTTAATGGGAGTCGTCCCCGTCCCCCCAGTATACGGCCAGAACCATGGACCCGGTACTTGTGGTTCGGACTGTCTCCAACCAGCCATAATGTTGTGAGAGTGAAATTATGTCTAAGTCCAGCTTTGGTACATTAGAAGCAACTCTGAAACTTAACCTAAGCGTTTTTCGAAACTACTTTTTGGCTAACTTCTTATAGGAAGGTGTAGGAGATCTGAAAATGAACGTGCGCGTCTTTCACTCTTCCCGAGGGACTTAGAAGAATTTTGTGATATTTTTTATTAAAATGGTGTATAAGGGTATATATATAAATATTTTTTATGCACTGTATATGAGCTGGCGATTTCTAAGTCTGTGGTTCCGAGAGGGGGTAACCAGGCTCACTAATAAAGGTCAAGCCACTTGGCTGCCAGAATGCCCTGCTTCAGCACAGACCAGAAAGGCATTGTGATAAGCATATCCCCGGTATAGTCAGGGGTTAATGGGAGTCGTCCCCGTCCCCCCAGTATACGGCCAGAACCATGGACCCGGTACTTGTGGTTCGGACTCTCTCCAACCAGCCATAATGTTGTGAGAGTGAAATTATGTCTAAGTCCAGCTTTGGTACATTAGAAGCAACTCTGAAACTTAACCTAAGCGTTTTTCGAAACTACTTTTTGGCTAACTTCTTATAGGAAGGTGTAGGAGATCTGAAAATGAACGTGCGCGTCTTTCACTCTTCCCGAGGGACTTAGAAGAATTTTGTGATATTTTTTATTAAAATGGTGTATAAGGGTATATATATAAATATTTTTTATGCACTGTATATGAGCTGGCGATTTCTAAGTCTGTGGTTCCGAGAGGGGGTAACCAGGCTCACTAATAAAGGTCAAGCCACTTGGCTGCCAGAATGCCCTGCTTCAGCACAGACCAGAAAGGCATTGTGATAAGCGTATCCCCGGTATAGTCAGGGGTTAATGGGAGTCGTCCCCGTCCCCCCAGTATACGGCCAGAACCATGGACCCGGTACTTGTGGTTCGGACTCTCTCCAACCAGCCATAATGTTGTGAGAGTGAAATTATGTCTAAGTCCAGCTTTGGTACATTAGAAGCAACTCTGAAACTTAACCTAAGCGTTTTTCGAAGCTACTTTTTGGCTTACTTCTTATAGGAAGGTCTAGGAGATCTGAAAATGAACGTGCGCGTCTTCCACTCTTCCCGAGGGACTTAGAAGAAATTTGTGATATTTTTTATTAAAATGGTGTATAAGGGTATATATATAAAAATATTTTATGCACTGTATATGAGCTGGCGATTTCTAAGTCTGTGGTTCCGAGAGGGGGTAACCAGGCTCACTAATAAAGGTCAAGCCACTTGGCTGCCAGAATGCCCTGCTTCAGCACAGACCAGAAAGGCATTGTGATAAGCGTATCCCCGGTATAGTCAGGGGTTAATGGGAGTCGTCCCCGTCCCCCCAGTATACGGCCAGAACCATGGACCCGGTACTTGTGGTTCGGACTGTCTCCAACCAGCCATAATGTTGTGAGAGTGAAATTATGTCTAAGTCCAGCTTTGGTACATTAGAAGCAACTCTGAAACTTAACCTAAGCGTTTTTCGAAGCTACTTTTTGGCTTTCTTATAGGAAGGTCTAGGAGCTCTGAAAATGAACGTGCGCGTCTTTCACTCTTCCCGAGGGACTTAGAAGAATTTTGTGATATTTTTTATTAAAATGGTGTATAAGGGTATATATATAAATATATTTTATGCACTGTATATGAGCTGGCGATTTCTAAGTCTGTGGTTCCGAGAGGGGGTAACCAGGCTCACTAATAAAGGTCAAGCCACTTGGCTGCCAGAATGCCCTGCTTCAGCACAGACCAGAAAGGCATTGTGATAAGCATATCCCCGGTATAGTCAGGGGTTAATGGGAGTCGTCCCCGTCCCCCCAGTATACGGCCAGAACCATGGACCCGGTACTTGTGGTTCGGACTCTCTCCAACCAGCCATAATGTTGTGAGAGTGAAATTATGTCTAAGTCCAGCTTTGGTACATTAGAAGCAACTCTGAAACTTAACCTAAGCGTTTTTCGAAACTACTTTTTGGCTAACTTCTTATAGGAAGGTGTAGGAGATCTGAAAATGAACGTGCGCGTCTTTCACTCTTCCCGAGGGACTTAGAAGAATTTTGTGATATTTTTTATTAAAATGGTGTATAAGGGTATATATATAAATATTTTTTATGCACTGTATATGAGCTGGCGATTTCTAAGTCTGTGGTTCCGAGAGGGGGTAACCAGGCTCACTAATAAAGGTCAAGCCACTTGGCTGCCAGAATGCCCTGCTTCAGCACAGACCAGAAAGGCATTGTGATAAGCGTATCCCCGGTATAGTCAGGGGTTAATGGGAGTCGTCCCCGTCCCCCCAGTATACGGCCAGAACCATGGACCCGGTACTTGTGGTTCGGACTCTCTCCAACCAGCCATAATGTTGTGAGAGTGAAATTATGTCTAAGTCCAGCTTTGGTACATTAGAAGCAACTCTGAAACTTAACCTAAGCGTTTTTCGAAGCTACTTTTTGGCTTACTTCTTATAGGAAGGTCTAGGAGCTCTGAAAATGAACGTGCGCGTCTTCCACTCTTCCCGAGGGACTTAGAAGAAATTTGTGATATTTTTTATTAAAATGGTGTATAAGGGTATATATATAAATATATTTTATGCACTGTATATGAGCTGGCGATTTCTAAGTCTGTGGTTCCGAGAGGGGGTAACCAGGCTCACTAATAAAGGTCAAGCCACTTGGCTGCCAGAATGCCCTGCTTCAGCACAGACCAGAAAGGCATTGTGATAAGCGTATCCCCGGTATAGTCAGGGGTTAATGGGAGTCGTCCCCGTCCCCCCAGTATACGGCCAGAACCATGGACCCGGTACTTGTGGTTCGGACTGTCTCCAACCAGCCATAATGTTGTGAGAGTGAAATTATGTCTAAGTCCAGCTTTGGTACATTAGAAGCAACTCTGAAACTTAACCTAAGCGTTTTTCGAAGCTACTTTTTGGCTAACTTCTTGTAGGAAGGTCTAGGAGCTCTGAAAATGAACGTGCGCGTCTTTCACTCTTCCCGAGGGACTTAGAAGAATTTTGTGATATTTTTTATTAAAATGGTGTATAAGGGTATATATATAAATATATTTTATGCACTGTATATGAGCTGGCGATTTCTAAGTCTGTGGTTCCGAGAGGGGGTAACCAGGCTCACTAATAAAGGTCAAGCCACTTGGCTGCCAGAATGCCCTGCTTCAGCACAGACCAGAAAGGCATTTATATAAGCGTATCCCCGGTATAGTCAGGGGTTAATGGGAGTCGTCCCCGTCCCCCCAGTATACGGCCAGAACCATGGACCCGGTACTTGTGGTTCGGACTCTCTCCAACCAGCCATAATGTTGTGAGAGTGAAATTATGTCTAAGTCCAGCTTTGGTACATTAGAAGCAACTCTGAAACTTAACCTAAGCGTTTTTCGAAGCTACTTTTTGGCTAACTTCTTATAGGAAGGTCTAGGAGCTCTGAAAATGAACGTGCGCGTCTTTCACTCTTCCCGAGGGACTTAGAAGAATTTTGTGATATTTTTTATTAAATGGTGTATAAGGGTATATATATAAATATATTTTATGCACTGTATATGAGCTGGCGATTTCTAAGTCTGTGGTTCCAAGAGGGGGTAACCAGGCTCACTAATAAAGGTCAAGCCACTTGGCTGCCAGAATGCCCTGCTTCAGCACAGACCAGAAAGGCATTGTGATAAGCGTATCCCCGGTATAGTCAGGGGTTAATGGGAGTCGTCCCCGTCCCCCCAGTATACGGCCAGAACCATGGACCCGGTACTTGTGGTTCGGACTCTCTCCAACCAGCCATAATGTTGTGAGAGTGAAATTATGTCTAAGTCCAGCTTTGGTACATTAGAAGCAACTCTGAAACTTAACCTAAGCGTTTTTCGAAGCTACTTTTTGGCTAACTTCTTATAGGAAGGTCTAGGAGCTCTGAAAATGAACGTGCGCGTCTTTCACTCTTCCCGAGGGACTTAGAAGAATTTTGTGATATTTTTTATTAAAATGGTGTATAAGGGTATATATATAAATATATTTTATGTACTGTATATGAGCTGGCGATTTCTAAGTCTGTGGTTCCGAGAGGGGGTAACCAGGCTCACTAATAAAGGTCAAGCCACTTGGCTGCCAGAATGCCCTGCTTCAGCACAGACCAGAAAGGCATTGTGATAAGCGTATCCCCGGTATAGTCAGGGGTTAATGGGAGTCGTCCCCGTCCCCCCAGTATACGGCCAGAACCATGGACCCGGTACTTTTGGTTCGGACTCTCTCCAACCAGCCATAATGTTGTGAGAGTGAAATTATGTCTAAGTCCAGCTTTGGTACATTAGAAGCAACTCTGAAACTTAACCTAAGCGTTTTTCGAAGCTACTTTTTGGCTAACTTCTTATAGGAAGGTCTAGGAGCTCTGAAAATGAACGTGCGCGTCTTTCACTCTTCCCGAGGGACTTAGAAGAAATTTGTGATATTTTTTATTAAAATGGTGTATAAGGGTATATATATAAATATATTTTATGCACTGTATATGAGCTGGCGATTTCTAAGTCTGTGGTTCCGAGAGGGGGTAACCAGGCTCACTAATAAAGGTCAAGCCACTTGGCTGCCAGAATGCCCTGCTTCAGCACAGACCAGAAAGGCATTGTGATAAGCGTATCCCCGGTATAGTCAGGGGTTAATGGGAGTCGTCCCCGTCCCCCCAGTATACGGCCAGAACCATGGACCCGGTACTTGTGGTTCGGACTGTCTCCAACCAGCCATAATGTTGTGAGAGTGAAATTATGTCTAAGTCCAGCTTTGGTACATTAGAAGCAACTCTGAAACTTAACCTAAGCGTTTTTCGAAGCTACTTTTTGGCTAACTTCTTATAGGAAGGTCTAGGAGCTCTGAAAATGAACGTGCGCGTCTTTCACTCTTCCCGAGGGACTTAGAAGAATTTTGTGATATTTTTTATTAAATGGTGTATAAGGGTATATATATAAATATATTTTATGCACTGTATATGAGCTGGCGATTTCTAAGTCTGTGGTTCCGAGAGGGGGTAACCAGGCTCACTAATAAAGGTCAAGCCACTTGGCTGCCAGAATGCCCTGCTTCAGCACAGACCAGAAAGGCATTGTGATAAGCATATCCCCGGTATAGTCAGGGGTTAATGGGAGTCGTCCCCGTCCCCCCAGTATACGGCCAGAACCATGGACCCGGTACTTGTGGTTCGGACTCTCTCCAACCAGCCATAATGTTGTGAGAGTGAAATTATGTCTAAGTCCAGCTTTGGTACATTAGAAGCAACTCTGAAACTTAACCTAAGCGTTTTTCGAAACTACTTTTTGGCTAACTTCTTATAGGAAGGTGTAGGAGATCTGAAAATGAACGTGCGCGTCTTTCACTCTTCCCGAGGGACTTAGAAGAATTTTGTGATATTTTTTATTAAAATGGTGTATAAGGGTATATATATAAATATTTTTTATGCACTGTATATGAGCTGGCGATTTCTAAGTCTGTGGTTCCGAGAGGGGGTAACCAGGCTCACTAATAAAGGTCAAGCCACTTGGCTGCCAGAATGCCCTGCTTCAGCACAGACCAGAAAGGCATTGTGATAAGCGTATCCCCGGTATAGTCAGGGGTTAATGGGAGTCGTCCCCGTCCCCCCAGTATACGGCCAGAACCATGGACCCGGTACTTGTGGTTCGGACTCTCTCCAACCAGCCATAATGTTGTGAGAGTGAAATTATGTCTAAGTCCAGCTTTGGTACATTAGAAGCAACTCTGAAACTTAACCTAAGCGTTTTTCGAAGCTACTTTTTGGCTTACTTCTTATAGGAAGGTCTAGGAGCTCTGAAAATGAACGTGCGCGTCTTCCACTCTTCCCGAGGGACTTAGAAGAAATTTGTGATATTTTTTATTAAAATGGTGTATAAGGGTATATATATAAATATATTTTATGCACTGTATATGAGCTGGCGATTTCTAAGTCTGTGGTTCCGAGAGGGGGTAACCAGGCTCACTAATAAAGGTCAAGCCACTTGGCTGCCAGAATGCCCTGCTTCAGCACAGACCAGAAAGGCATTGTGATAAGCGTATCCCCGGTATAGTCAGGGGTTAATGGGAGTCGTCCCCGTCCCCCCAGTATACGGCCAGAACCATGGACCCGGTACTTGTGGTTCGGACTGTCTCCAACCAGCCATAATGTTGTGAGAGTGAAATTATGTCTAAGTCCAGCTTTGGTACATTAGAAGCAACTCTGAAACTTAACCTAAGCGTTTTTCGAAGCTACTTTTTGGCTAACTTCTTATAGGAAGGTCTAGGAGCTCTGAAAATGAACGTGCGCGTCTTTCACTCTTCCCGAGGGACTTAGAAGAATTTTGTGATATTTTTTATTAAAATGGTGTATAAGGGTATATATATAAATATATTTTATGCACTGTATATGAGCTGGCGATTTCTAAGTCTGTGGTTCCGAGAGGGGGTAACCAGGCTCACTAATAAAGGTCAAGCCACTTGGCTGCCAGAATGCCCTGCTTCAGCACAGACCAGAAAGGCATTTATATAAGCGTATCCCCGGTATAGTCAGGGGTTAATGGGAGTCGTCCCCGTCCCCCCAGTATACGGCCAGAACCATGGACCCGGTACTTGTGGTTCGGACTCTCTCCAACCAGCCATAATGTTGTGAGAGTGAAATTATGTCTAAGTCCAGCTTTGGTACATTAGAAGCAACTCTGAAACTTAACCTAAGCGTTTTTCGAAGCTACTTTTTGGCTAACTTCTTATAGGAAGGTCTAGGAGCTCTGAAAATGAACGTGCGCGTCTTTCACTCTTCCCGAGGGACTTAGAAGAATTTTGTGATATTTTTTATTAAAATGGTGTATAAGGGTATATATATATAAATATATTTTATGTACTGTATATGAGCTGGCGATTTCTAAGTCTGTGGTTCCGAGAGGGGGTAACCAGGCTCACTAATAAAGGTCAAGCCACTTGGCTGCCAGAATGCCCTGCTTCAGCACAGACCAGAAAGGCATTGTGATAAGCGTATCCCCGGTATAGTCAGGGGTTAATGGGAGTCGTCCCCGTCCCCCCAGTATACGGCCAGAACCATGGACCCGGTACTTTTGGTTCGGACTCTCTCCAACCAGCCATAATGTTGTGAGAGTGAAATTATGTCTAAGTCCAGCTTTGGTACATTAGAAGCAACTCTGAAACTTAACCTAAGCGTTTTTCGAAGCTACTTTTTGGCTAACTTCTTATAGGAAGGTCTAGGAGCTCTGAAAATGAACGTGCGCGTCTTTCACTCTTCCCGAGGGACTTAGAAGAAATTTGTGATATTTTTTATTAAAATGGTGTATAAGGGTATATATATAAATATATTTTATGCACTGTATATGAGCTGGCGATTTCTAAGTTTGTGGTTCCGAGAGGGGGTAACCAGGCTCACTAATAAAGGTCAAGCCACTTGGCTGCCAGAATGCCCTGCTTCAGCACAGACCAGAAAGGCATTGTGATAAGCGTATCCCCGGTATAGTCAGGGGTTAATGGGAGTCGTCCCCGTCCCCCCAGTATACGGCCAGAACCATGGACCCGGTACTTGTGGTTCGGACTCTCTCCAACCAGCCATAATGTTGTGAGAGTGAAATTATGTCTAAGTCCAGCTTTGGTACATTAGAAGCAACTCTGAAACTTAACCTAAGCGTTTTTCGAAGCTACTTTTTGGCTAACTTCTTATAGGAAGGTCTAGGAGCTCTGAAAATGAACGTGCGCGTCTTTCACTCTTCCCGAGGGACTTAGAAGAATTTTGTGATATTTTTTATTAAATGGTGTATAAGGGTATATATATAAATATATTTTATGCACTGTATATGAGCTGGCGATTTCTAAGTCTGTGGTTCCGAGAGGGGGTAACCAGGCTCACTAATAAAGGTCAAGCCACTTGGCTGCCAGAATGCCCTGCTTCAGCACAGACCAGAAAGGCATTGTGATAAGCGTATCCCCGGTATAGTCAGGGGTTAATGGGAGTCGTCCCCGTCCCCCCAGTATACGGCCAGAACCATGGACCCGGTACTTTTGGTTCGGACTCTCTCCAACCAGCCATAATGTTGTGAGAGTGAAATTATGTCTAAGTCCAGCTTTGGTACATTAGAAGCAACTCTGAAACTTAACCTAAGCGTTTTTCGAAGCTACTTTTTGGCTAACTTCTTATAGGAAGGTCTAGGAGCTCTGAAAATGAACGTGCGCGTCTTTCACTCTTCCCGAGGGACTTAGAAGAAATTTGTGATATTTTTTATTAAAATGGTGTATAAGGGTATATATATAAATATATTTTATGCACTGTATATGAGCTGGCGATTTCTAAGTTTGTGGTTCCGAGAGGGGGTAACCAGGCTCACTAATAAAGGTCAAGCCACTTGGCTGCCAGAATGCCCTGCTTCAGCACAGACCAGAAAGGCATTGTGATAAGCGTATCCCCGGTATAGTCAGGGGTTAATGGGAGTCGTCCCTGTCCCCCCAGTATACGGCCAGAACCATGGACCCGGTACTTGTGGTTCGGACTGTCTCCAACCAGCCATAATGTTGTGAGAGTGAAATTATGTCTAAGTCCAGCTTTGGTACATTAGAAGCAACTCTGAAACTTAACCTAAGCGTTTTTCGAAGCTACTTTTTGGCTAACTTCTTATAGGAAGGTCTAGGAGCTCTGAAAATGAACGTGCCCGTCTTTCACTCTTCCCGAGGGACTTAGAAGAATTTTGTGATATTTTTTATTAAATGGTGTATAAGGGTATATATATAAATATATTTTATGCACTGTATATGAGCTGGCGATTTCTAAGTCTGTGGTTCCGAGAGGGGGTAACCAGGCTCACTAATAAAGGTCAAGCCACTTGGCTGCCAGAATGCCCTGCTTCAGCACAGACCAGAAAGGCATTGTGATAAGCGTATCCCCGTTATAGTCAGGGGTTAATGGGAGTCGTCCCCGTCCCCCCAGTATACGGCCAGAACCATGGACCCGGTACTTGTGGTTCGGACTCTCTCCAACCAGCCATAATGTTGTGAGAGTGAAATTATGTCTAAGTCCAGCTTTGGTACATTAGAAGCAACTCTGAAACTTAACCTAAGCGTTTTTCGAAGCTACTTTTTGGCTAACTTCTTATAGGAAGGTCTAGGAGCTCTGAAAATGAACGTGCGCGTCTTTCACTCTTCCCGAGGGACTTAGAAGAATTTTGTGATATTTTTTATTAAATGGTGTATAAGGGTATATATATAAATATATTTTATGCACTGTATATGAGCTGGCGATTTCTAAGTCTGTGGTTCCGAGAGGGGGTAACCAGGCTCACTAATAAAGGTCAAGCCACTTGGCTGCCAGAATGCCCTGCTTCAGCACAGACCAGAAAGGCATTGTGATAAGCGTATCCCCGGTATAGTCAGGGGTTAATGGGAGTCGTCCCCGTCCCCCCAGTATACGGCCAGAACCATGGACCCGGTACTTGTGGTTCGGACTGTCTCCAACCAGCCATAATGTTGTGAGAGTGAAATTATGTCTAAAATATATTTATATATATACCGTTATACACCATTTTAATAAAAAAATATCACAAAATTCTTCTAAGTCCCTCGGGAAGAGTGAAAGACGCGCACGTTCATTTTCAGAGCTCCTAGACCTTCCTATAAGAAGTTAGCCAAAAAGTAGCTTCGAAAAACTCTTAGGTTAAGTTTCAGAGTTGCTTCTAATGTACCAAAGCTGGACTTAGACATAATTTCACTCTCACAACATTATGGCTGGTTGGAGAGAGTCCGAACCACAAGTACCGGGTCCATGGTTCTGGCCGTATACTGGGGGGACGGGGACGACTCCCATTAACCCCTGACTATACCGGGGATACGCTTATCACAATGCCTTTCTGGTCTGTGCTGAAGCAGGGCATTCTGGCAGCCAAGTGGCTTGACCTTTATTAGTGAGCCTGGTTACCCCCTCTCGGAACCACAGACTTAGAAATCGCCAGCTCATATACAGTGCATAAAATATATTTATATATATACCCTTATACACCATTTTAATAAAAAATATCACAAAATTCTTCTAAGTCCCTCGGGAAGAGTGAAAGACGCGCACGTTCATTTTCAGAGCTCCTAGACCTTCCTATAAGAAGTTAGCCAAAAAGTAGCTTCGAAAAACGCTTAGGTTAAGTTTCAGAGTTGCTTCTAATGTACCAAAGCTGGACTTAGACATAATTTCACTCTCACAACATTATGGCTGGTTGGAGACAGTCCGAACCACAAGTACCGGGTCCATGGTTCTGGCCGTATACTGGGGGGACGGGGACGACTCCCATTAACCCCTGACTATACCGGGGATACGCTTATCACAATGCCTTTCTGGTCTGTGCTGAAGCACGGCATTCTGGCAGCCAAGTGGCTTGACCTTTATTAGTGAGCCTGGTTACCCCCTCTCGGAACCACAGACTTAGAAATCGCCAGCTCATATACAGTGCATAAAATATATTTATATATATACCCTTATACACCATTTAATAAAAAATATCACAAAATTCTTCTAAGTCCCTCGGGAAGAGTGAAAGACGCGCACGTTCATTTTCAGAGCTCCTAGACCTTCCTATAAGAAGTTAGCCAAAAAGTAGCTTCGAAAAACGCTTAGGTTAAGTTTCAGAGTTGCTTCTAATGTACCAAAGCTGGACTTAGACATAATTTCACTCTCACAACATTATGGCTGGTTGGAGACAGTCCGAACCACAAGTACCGGGTCCATGGTTCTGGCCGTATACTGGGGGGACGGGGACGACTCCCATTAACCCCTGACTATACCGGGGATACGCTTATCACAATGCCTTTCTGGTCTGTGCTGAAGCAGGGCATTCTGGCAGCCAAGTGGCTTGACCTTTATTAGTGAGCCTGGTTACCCCCTCTCGGAACCACAGACTTAGAAATCGCCAGCTCATATACAGTGCATAAAATATATTTATATATATACCCTTATACACCATTTTAATAAAAAATATCACAAAATTCTTCTAAGTCCCTCGGGAAGAGTGAAAGACGCGCACGTTCATTTTCAGAGCTCCTAGACCTTCCTATAAGAAGTTAGCCAAAAAGTAGCTTCGAAAAACGCTTAGGTTAAGTTTCAGAGTTGCTTCTAATGTACCAAAGCTGGACTTAGACATAATTTCACTCTCACAACATTATGGTTGGTTGGAGAGAGTCCGAACCACAAGTACCGGGTCCATGGTTCTGGCCGTATACTGGGGGGACGGGGACGACTCCCATTAACCCCTGACTATACCGGGGATACGCTTATCACAATGCCTTTCTGGTCTGTGCTGAAGCAGGGCATTCTGGCAGCCAAGTGGCTTGACCTTTATTAGTGAGCCTGGTTACCCCCTCTCGGAACCACAGACTTAGAAATCGCCAGCTCATATACAGTGCATAAAATATATTTATATATATACCCTTATACACCATTTTAATAAAAAATATCACAAAATTCTTCTAAGTCCCTCGGGAAGAGTGAAAGACGCGCACGTTCATTTTCAGAGCTTCTAGACCTTCCTATAAGAAGTTAGCCAAAAAGTAGCTTCGAAAAACGCGTAGGTTAAGTTTCAGAGTTGCTTCTAATGTACCAAAGCTGGACTTAGACATAATTTCACTCTCACAACATTATGGCTGGTTGGAGACAGTCCGAACCACAAGTACCGGGTCCATGGTTCTGGCCGTATACTGGGGGGACGGGGACGACTCCCATTAACCCCTGACTATACCGGGGATACGCTTATCACAATGCCTTTCTGGTCTGTGCTGAAGCAGGGCATTCTGGCAGCCAAGTGGCTTGACCTTTATTAGTGAGCCTGGTTACCCCCTCTTGGAACCACAGACTTAGAAATCGCCAGCTCATATACAGTGCATAAAATATATTTATATATATACCCTTATACACCATTTTAATAAAAAATATCACAAAATTCTTCTAAGTCCCTCGGGAAGAGTGAAAGATGCGCACGTTCATTTTCAGAGCTCCTAGACCTTCCTATAAGAAGTTAGCCAAAAAGTAGCTTCGAAAAACGCTTAGGTTAAGTTTCAGAGTTGCTTCTAATGTACCAAAGCTGGACTTAGACATAATTTCACTCTCACAACATTATGGCTGGTTGGAGACAGTCCGAACCACAAGTACCGGGTCCATGGTTCTGGCCGTATACTGGGGGGGCGGGGACGACTCCCATTAACCCCTGACTATACCGGGGATACGCTTATCACAATGCCTTTCTGGTCTGTGCTGAAGCACGGCATTCTGGCAGCCAAGTGGCTTGACCTTTATTAGTGAGCCTGGTTACTCCCTCTCGGAACCACAGACTTAGAAATCGCCAGCTCATATACAGTGCATAAAATATATTTATATATATACCCTTATACACCATTTAATAAAAAATATCACAAAATTCTTCTAAGTCCCTCGGGAAGAGTGAAAGACGCGCACGTTCATTTTCAGAGCTCCTAGACCTTCCTATAAGAAGTTAGCCAAAAAGTAGCTTCGAAAAACGCTTAGGTTAAGTTTCAGAGTTGCTTCTAATGTACCAAAGCTGGACTTAGACATAATTTCACTCTCACAACATTATGGCTGGTTGGAGAGAGTCCGAACCACAAGTACCGGGTCCATGGTTCTGGCCGTATACTGGGGGGACGGGGACGACTCCCATTAACCCCTGACTATACCGGGGATACGCTTATCACAATGCCTTTCTGGTCTGTGCTGAAGCAGGGCATTCTGGCAGCCAAGTGGCTTGACCTTTATTAGTGAGCCTGGTTACCCCCTCTCGGAACCACAGACTTAGAAATCGCCAGCTCATATACAGTGCATAAAATATATTTATATATATACCCTTATACACCATTTTAATAAAAAATATCACAAAATTCTTCTAAGTCCCTCGGGAAGAGTGAAAGACGCGCACGTTCATTTTCAGAGCTCCTAGACCTTCCTATAAGAAGTTAGCCAAAAAGTAGCTTCGAAAAACGCTTAGGTTAAGTTTCAGAGTTGCTTCTAATGTACCAAAGCTGGACTTAGACATAATTTCACTCTCACAACATTATGGCTGGTTGGAGACAGTCCGAACCACAAGTACCGGGTCCATGGTTCTGGCCGTATACTGGGGGGACGGGGACGACTCCCATTAACCCCTGACTATACCGGGGATACGCTTATCACAATGCCTTTCTGGTCTGTGCTGAAGCAGGGCATTCTGGCAGCCAAGTGGCTTGACCTTTATTAGTGAGCCTGGTTACCCCCTCTCGGAACCACAGACTTAGAAATCGCCAGCTCATATACAGTGCATAAAATATATTTATATATATACCCTTATACACCATTTAATAAAAAATATCACAAAATTCTTCTAAGTCCCTCGGGAAGAGTGAAAGACGCGCACGTTCATTTTCAGAGCTCCTAGACCTTCCTATAAGAAGTTAGCCAAAAAGTAGCTTCGAAAAACGCTTAGGTTAAGTTTCAGAGTTGCTTCTAATGTACCAAAGCTGGACTTAGACATAATTTCACTCTCACAACATTATGGCTGGTTGGAGACAGTCCGAACCACAAGTACCGGGTCCATGGTTCTGGCCGTATACTGGGGGGGCGGGGACGACTCCCATTAACCCCTGACTATACCGGGGATACGCTTATCACAATGCCTTTCTGGTCTGTGCTGAAGCACGGCATTCTGGCAGCCAAGTGGCTTGACCTTTATTAGTGAGCCTGGTTACCCCCTCTCGGAACCACAGACTTAGAAATCGCCAGCTCATATACAGTGCATAAAATATATTTATATATATATACCCTTATACACCATTTAATAAAAAATATCACAAAATTCTTCTAAGTCCCTCGGGAAGAGTGAAAGACGCGCACGTTCATTTTCAGAGCTCCTAGACCTTCCTATAAGAAGTTAGCCAAAAAGTAGCTTCGAAAAACGCTTAGGTTAAGTTTCAGAGTTGCTTCTAATGTACCAAAGCTGGACTTAGACATAATTTCACTCTCACAACATTATGGCTGGTTGGAGAGAGTCCGAACCACAAGTACCGGGTCCATGGTTCTGGCCGTATACTGGGGGGACGGGGACGACTCCCATTAACCCCTGACTATACCGGGGATACGCTTATCACAATGCCTTTCTGGTCTGTGCTGAAGCAGGGCATTCTGGCAGCCAAGTGGCTTGACCTTTATTAGTGAGCCTGGTTACCCCCTCTCGGAACCACAGATTTAGAAATCGCCAGCTCATATACAGTGCATAAAATATATTTATATATATACCCTTATACACCATTTTAATAAAAAATATCACAAAATTCTTCTAAGTCCCTCGGGAAGAGTGAAAGACGCGCACGTTCATTTTCAGAGCTCCTAGACCTTCCTATAAGAAGTTAGCCAAAAAGTAGCTTCGAAAAACGCTTAGGTTAAGTTTCAGAGTTGCTTCTAATGTACCAAAGCTGGACTTAGACATAATTTCACTCTCACAACATTATGGCTGGTTGGAGAGAGTCCGAACCACAAGTACCGGGTCCATGGTTCTGGCCGTATACTGGGGGGACGGAGACGACTCCCATTAACCCCTGACTATACCGGGGATACGCTTATCACAATGCCTTTCTGGTCTGTGCTGAAGCACGGCATTCTGGCAGCCAAGTGGCTTGACCTTTATTAGTGAGCCTGGTTACCCCCTCTCGGAACCACAGACTTAGAAATCGCCAGCTCATATACAGTGCATAAAATATATTTATATATATACCCTTATACACCATTTAATAAAAAATATCACAAAATTCTTCTAAGTCCCTCGGGAAGAGTGAAAGACGCGCACGTTCATTTTCAGAGCTCCTAGACCTTCCTATAAGAAGTTAGCCAAAAATGTAGCTTCGAAAAACGCTTAGGTTAAGTTTCAGAGTTGCTTCTAATGTACCAAAGCTGGACTTAGACATAATTTCACTCTCACAACATTATGACTGGTTGGAAAGAGTCCGAACCACAAGTACCGGGTCCATGGTTCTGGCCGTATACTGGGGGGACGGGGACGACTCCCATTAACCCCTGACTATACCGGGGATACGCTTATCACAATGCCTTTCTGGTCTGTGCTGAAGCAGGGCATTCTGGCAGCCAAGTGGCTTGACCTTTATTAGTGAGCCTGGTTACCCCCTCTCGGAACCACAGACTTAGAAATCGCCAGCTCATATACAGTGCATAAAATATATTTATATATATATACCCTTATACACCATTTTAATAAAAAATATCACAAAATTCTTCTAAGTCCCTCGGGAAGAGTGAAAGATGCGCACGTTCATTTTCAGAGCTCCTAGACCTTCCTATAAGAAGTTAGCCAAAAAGTAGCTTCGAAAAACGCTTAGGTTAAGTTTCAGAGTTGCTTCTAATGTACCAAAGCTGGACTTAGACATAATTTCACTCTCACAACATTATGGCTGGTTGGAGACAGTCCGAACCACAAGTACCGGGTCCATGGTTCTGGCCGTATACTGGGGGGGCGGGGACGACTCCCATTAACCCCTGACTATACCGGGGATACGCTTATCACAATGCCTTTCTGGTCTGTGCTGAAGCACGGCATTCTGGCAGCCAAGTGGCTTGACCTTTATTAGTGAGCCTGGTTACTCCCTCTCGGAACCACAGACTTAGAAATCGCCAGCTCATATACAGTGCATAAAATATATTTATATATATACCCTTATACACCATTTAATAAAAAATATCACAAAATTCTTCTAAGTCCCTCGGGAAGAGTGAAAGACGCGCACGTTCATTTTCAGAGCTCCTAGACCTTCCTATAAGAAGTTAGCCAAAAAGTAGCTTCGAAAAACGCTTAGGTTAAGTTTCAGAGTTGCTTCTAATGTACCAAAGCTGGACTTAGACATAATTTCACTCTCACAACATTATGGCTGGTTGGAGAGAGTCCGAACCACAAGTACCGGGTCCATGGTTCTGGCCGTATACTGGGGGGACGGGGACGACTCCCATTAACCCCTGACTATACCGGGGATACGCTTATCACAATGCCTTTCTGGTCTGTGCTGAAGCAGGGCATTCTGGCAGCCAAGTGGCTTGACCTTTATTAGTGAGCCTGGTTACCCCCTCTCGGAACCACAGACTTAGAAATCGCCAGCTCATATACAGTGCATAAAATATATTTATATATATACCCTTATACACCATTTTAATAAAAAATATCACAAAATTCTTCTAAGTCCCTCGGGAAGAGTGAAAGACGCGCACGTTCATTTTCAGAGCTCCTAGACCTTCCTATAAGAAGTTAGCCAAAAAGTAGCTTCGAAAAACGCTTAGGTTAAGTTTCAGAGTTGCTTCTAATGTACCAAAGCTGGACTTAGACATAATTTCACTCTCACAACATTATGGCTGGTTGGAGACAGTCCGAACCACAAGTACCGGGTCCATGGTTCTGGCCGTATACTGGGGGGGCGGGGACGACTCCCATTAACCCCTGACTATACCGGGGATACGCTTATCACAATGCCTTTCTGGTCTGTGCTGAAGCACGGCATTCTGGCAGCCAAGTGGCTTGACCTTTATTAGTGAGCCTGGTTACTCCCTCTCGGAACCACAGACTTAGAAATCGCCAGCTCATATACAGTGCATAAAATATATTTATATATATACCCTTATACACCATTTAATAAAAAATATCACAAAATTCTTCTAAGTCCCTCGGGAAGAGTGAAAGACGCGCACGTTCATTTTCAGAGCTCCTAGACCTTCCTATAAGAAGTTAGCCAAAAAGTAGCTTCGAAAAACGCTTAGGTTAAGTTTCAGAGTTGCTTCTAATGTACCAAAGCTGGACTTAGACATAATTTCACTCTCACAACATTATGGCTGGTTGGAGAGAGTCCGAACCACAAGTACCGGGTCCATGGTTCTGGCCGTATACTGGGGGGACGGGGACGACTCCCATTAACCCCTGACTATACCGGGGATACGCTTATCACAATGCCTTTCTGGTCTGTGCTGAAGCAGGGCATTCTGGCAGCCAAGTGGCTTGACCTTTATTAGTGAGCCTGGTTACCCCCTCTCGGAACCACAGACTTAGAAATCGCCAGCTCATATACAGTGCATAAAATATATTTATATATATACCCTTATACACCATTTTAATAAAAAATATCACAAAATTCTTCTAAGTCCCTCGGGAAGAGTGAAAGACGCGCACGTTCATTTTCAGAGCTCCTAGACCTTCCTATAAGAAGTTAGCCAAAAAGTAGCTTCGAAAAACGCTTAGGTTAAGTTTCAGAGTTGCTTCTAATGTACCAAAGCTGGACTTAGACATAATTTCACTCTCACAACATTATGGCTGGTTGGAGACAGTCCGAACCACAAGTACCGGGTCCATGGTTCTGGCCGTATACTGGGGGGACGGGGACGACTCCCATTAACCCCTGACTATACCGGGGATACGCTTATCACAATGCCTTTCTGGTCTGTGCTGAAGCAGGGCATTCTGGCAGCCAAGTGGCTTGACCTTTATTAGTGAGCCTGGTTACCCCCTCTCGGAACCACAGACTTAGAAATCGCCAGCTCATATACAGTGCATAAAATATATTTATATATATACCCTTATACACCATTTAATAAAAAATATCACAAAATTCTTCTAAGTCCCTCGGGAAGAGTGAAAGACGCGCACGTTCATTTTCAGAGCTCCTAGACCTTCCTATAAGAAGTTAGCCAAAAAGTAGCTTCGAAAAACGCTTAGGTTAAGTTTCAGAGTTGCTTCTAATGTACCAAAGCTGGACTTAGACATAATTTCACTCTCACAACATTATGGCTGGTTGGAGACAGTCCGAACCACAAGTACCGGGTCCATGGTTCTGGCCGTATACTGGGGGGGCGGGGACGACTCCCATTAACCCCTGACTATACCGGGGATACGCTTATCACAATGCCTTTCTGGTCTGTGCTGAAGCACGGCATTCTGGCAGCCAAGTGGCTTGACCTTTATTAGTGAGCCTGGTTACCCCCTCTCGGAACCACAGACTTAGAAATCGCCAGCTCATATACAGTGCATAAAATATATTTATATATATATACCCTTATACACCATTTAATAAAAAATATCACAAAATTCTTCTAAGTCCCTCGGGAAGAGTGAAAGACGCGCACGTTCATTTTCAGAGCTCCTAGACCTTCCTATAAGAAGTTAGCCAAAAAGTAGCTTCGAAAAACGCTTAGGTTAAGTTTCAGAGTTGCTTCTAATGTACCAAAGCTGGACTTAGACATAATTTCACTCTCACAACATTATGGCTGGTTGGAGAGAGTCCGAACCACAAGTACCGGGTCCATGGTTCTGGCCGTATACTGGGGGGACGGGGACGACTCCCATTAACCCCTGACTATACCGGGGATACGCTTATCACAATGCCTTTCTGGTCTGTGCTGAAGCAGGGCATTCTGGCAGCCAAGTGGCTTGACCTTTATTAGTGAGCCTGGTTACCCCCTCTCGGAACCACAGATTTAGAAATCGCCAGCTCATATACAGTGCATAAAATATATTTATATATATACCCTTATACACCATTTTAATAAAAAATATCACAAAATTCTTCTAAGTCCCTCGGGAAGAGTGAAAGACGCGCACGTTCATTTTCAGAGCTCCTAGACCTTCCTATAAGAAGTTAGCCAAAAAGTAGCTTCGAAAAACGCTTAGGTTAAGTTTCAGAGTTGCTTCTAATGTACCAAAGCTGGACTTAGACATAATTTCACTCTCACAACATTATGGCTGGTTGGAGAGAGTCCGAACCACAAGTACCGGGTCCATGGTTCTGGCCGTATACTGGGGGGACGGAGACGACTCCCATTAACCCCTGACTATACCGGGGATACGCTTATCACAATGCCTTTCTGGTCTGTGCTGAAGCACGGCATTCTGGCAGCCAAGTGGCTTGACCTTTATTAGTGAGCCTGGTTACCCCCTCTCGGAACCACAGACTTAGAAATCGCCAGCTCATATACAGTGCATAAAATATATTTATATATATACCCTTATACACCATTTAATAAAAAATATCACAAAATTCTTCTAAGTCCCTCGGGAAGAGTGAAAGACGCGCACGTTCATTTTCAGAGCTCCTAGACCTTCCTATAAGAAGTTAGCCAAAAATGTAGCTTCGAAAAACGCTTAGGTTAAGTTTCAGAGTTGCTTCTAATGTACCAAAGCTGGACTTAGAAATAATTTCACTCTCACAACATTATGGCTGGTTGGAGAGAGTCCGAACCACAAGTACCGGGTCCATGGTTCTGGCCGTATACTGGGGGGACGGGGACGACTCCCATTAACCCCTGACTATACCGGGGATACGCTTATCACAATGCCTTTCTGGTCTGTGCTGAAGCAGGGCATTCTGGCAGCCAAGTGGCTTGACCTTTATTAGTGAGCCTGGTTACCCCCTCTCGGAACCACAGACTTAGAAATCGCCAGCTCATATACAGTGCATAAAATATATTTATATATATACCCTTATACACCATTTTAATAAAAAATATCACAAAATTCTTCTAAGTCCCTCGGGAAGAGTGAAAGATGCGCACGTTCATTTTCAGAGCTCCTAGACCTTCCTATAAGAAGTTAGCCAAAAAGTAGCTTCGAAAAACGCTTAGGTTAAGTTTCAGAGTTGCTTCTAATGTACCAAAGCTGGACTTAGACATAATTTCACTCTCACAACATTATGGCTGGTTGGAGACAGTCCGAACCACAAGTACCGGGTCCATGGTTCTGGCCGTATACTGGGGGGGCGGGGACGACTCCCATTAACCCCTGACTATACCGGGGATACGCTTATCACAATGCCTTTCTGGTCTGTGCTGAAGCACGGCATTCTGGCAGCCAAGTGGCTTGACCTTTATTAGTGAGCCTGGTTACTCCCTCTCGGAACCACAGACTTAGAAATCGCCAGCTCATATACAGTGCATAAAATATATTTATATATATACCCTTATACACCATTTAATAAAAAATATCACAAAATTCTTCTAAGTCCCTCGGGAAGAGTGAAAGACGCGCACGTTCATTTTCAGAGCTCCTAGACCTTCCTATAAGAAGTTAGCCAAAAAGTAGCTTCGAAAAACGCTTAGGTTAAGTTTCAGAGTTGCTTCTAATGTACCAAAGCTGGACTTAGACATAATTTCACTCTCACAACATTATGGCTGGTTGGAGAGAGTCCGAACCACAAGTACCGGGTCCATGGTTCTGGCCGTATACTGGGGGGACGGGGACGACTCCCATTAACCCCTGACTATACCGGGGATACGCTTATCACAATGCCTTTCTGGTCTGTGCTGAAGCAGGGCATTCTGGCAGCCAAGTGGCTTGACCTTTATTAGTGAGCCTGGTTACCCCCTCTCGGAACCACAGACTTAGAAATCGCCAGCTCATATACAGTGCATAAAATATATTTATATATATACCCTTATACACCATTTTAATAAAAAATATCACAAAATTCTTCTAAGTCCCTCGGGAAGAGTGAAAGACGCGCACGTTCATTTTCAGAGCTCCTAGACCTTCCTATAAGAAGTTAGCCAAAAAGTAGCTTCGAAAAACGCTTAGGTTAAGTTTCAGAGTTGCTTCTAATGTACCAAAGCTGGACTTAGACATCATTTCACTCTCACAACATTATGGTTGGTTGGAGAGAGTCCGAACCACAAGTACCGGGTCCATGGTTCTGGCCGTATACTGGGGGGACGGGGACGACTCCCATTAACCCCTGACTATACCGGGGATACGCTTATCACAATGCCTTTCTGGTCTGTGCTGAAGCAGGGCATTCTGGCAGCCAAGTGGCTTGACCTTTATTAGTGAGCCTGGTTACCCCCTCTCGGAACCACAGACTTAGAAATCGCCAGCTCATATACAGTGCATAAAATATATTTATATATATACCCTTATACACCATTTTAATAAAAAATATCACAAAATTCTTCTAAGTCCCTCGGGAAGAGTGAAAGACGCGCACGTTCATTTTCAGAGCTCCTAGACCTTCCTATAAGAAGTTAGCCAAAAAGTAGCTTCGAAAAACGCTTAGGTTAAGTTTCAGAGTTGCTTCTAATGTACCAAAGCTGGACTTAGACATAATTTCACTCTCACAACATTATGGCTGGTTGGAGACAGTCCGAACCACAAGTACCGGGTCCATGGTTCTGGCCGTATACTGGGGGGACGGGGACGACTCCCATTAACCCCTGACTATACCGGGGATACGCTTATCACAATGCCTTTCTGGTCTGTGCTGAAGCAGGGCATTCTGGCAGCCAAGTGGCTTGACCTTTATTAGTGAGCCTGGTTACCCCCTCTCGGAACCACAGACTTAGAAATCGCCAGCTCATATACAGTGCATAAAATATATTTATATATATACCCTTATACACCATTTAATAAAAAATATCACAAAATTCTTCTAAGTCCCTCGGGAAGAGTGAAAGACGCGCACGTTCATTTTCAGAGCTCCTAGACCTTCCTATAAGAAGTTAGCCAAAAAGTAGCTTCGAAAAACGCTTAGGTTAAGTTTCAGAGTTGCTTCTAATGTACCAAAGCTGGACTTAGACATAATTTCACTCTCACAACATTATGGCTGGTTGGAGAGAGTCCGAACCACAAGTACCGGGTCCATGGTTCTGGCCGTATACTGGGGGGACGGGGACGACTCCCATTAACCCCTGACTATACCGGGGATACGCTTATCACAATGCCTTTCTGGTCTGTGCTGAAGCAGGGCATTCTGGCAGCCAAGTGGCTTGACCTTTATTAGTGAGCCTGGTTACCCCCTCTCGGAACCACAGACTTAGAAATCGCCAGCTCATATACAGTGCATAAAATATATTTATATATATACCCTTATACACCATTTTAATAAAAAATATCACAAAATTCTTCTAAGTCCCTCGGGAAGAGTGAAAGACGCGCACGTTCATTTTCAGAGCTCCTAGACCTTCCTATAAGAAGTTAGCCAAAAAGTAGCTTCGAAAAACGCTTAGGTTAAGTTTCAGAGTTGCTTCTAATGTACCAAAGCTGGACTTAGACATAATTTCACTCTCACAACATTATGGCTGGTTGGAGACAGTCCGAACCACAAGTACCGGGTCCATGGTTCTGGCCGTATACTGGGGGGACGGGGACGACTCCCATTAACCCCTGACTATACCGGGGATACGCTTATCACAATGCCTTTCTGGTCTGTGCTGAAGCAGGGCATTCTGGCAGCCAAGTGGCTTGACCTTTATTAGTGAGCCTGGTTACCCCCTCTCGGAACCACAGACTTAGAAATCGCCAGCTCATATACAGTGCATAAAATATATTTATATATATACCCTTATACACCATTTAATAAAAAATATCACAAAATTCTTCTAAGTCCCTCGGGAAGAGTGAAAGACGCGCACGTTCATTTTCAGAGCTCCTAGACCTTCCTATAAGAAGTTAGCCAAAAAGTAGCTTCGAAAAACGCTTAGGTTAAGTTTCAGAGTTGCTTCTAATGTACCAAAGCTGGACTTAGACATAATTTCACTCTCACAACATTATGGCTGGTTGGAGACAGTCCGAACCACAAGTACCGGGTCCATGGTTCTGGCCGTATACTGGGGGGGCGGGGACGACTCCCATTAACCCCTGACTATACCGGGGATACGCTTATCACAATGCCTTTCTGGTCTGTGCTGAAGCACGGCATTCTGGCAGCCAAGTGGCTTGACCTTTATTAGTGAGCCTGGTTACCCCCTCTCGGAACCACAGACTTAGAAATCGCCAGCTCATATACAGTGCATAAAATATATTTATATATATATACCCTTATACACCATTTAATAAAAAATATCACAAAATTCTTCTAAGTCCCTCGGGAAGAGTGAAAGACGCGCACGTTCATTTTCAGAGCTCCTAGACCTTCCTATAAGAAGTTAGCCAAAAAGTAGCTTCGAAAAACGCTTAGGTTAAGTTTCAGAGTTGCTTCTAATGTACCAAAGCTGGACTTAGACATAATTTCACTCTCACAACATTATGGCTGGTTGGAGAGAGTCCGAACCACAAGTACCGGGTCCATGGTTCTGGCCGTATACTGGGGGGACGGGGACGACTCCCATTAACCCCTGACTATACCGGGGATACGCTTATCACAATGCCTTTCTGGTCTGTGCTGAAGCAGGGCATTCTGGCAGCCAAGTGGCTTGACCTTTATTAGTGAGCCTGGTTACCCCCTCTCGGAACCACAGACTTAGAATTCGCCAGCTCATATACAGTGCATAAAATATATTTATATATATACCCTTATACACCATTTTAATAAAAAATATCACAAAATTCTTCTAAGTCCCTCGGGAAGAGTGAAAGACGCGCACGTTCATTTTCAGAGCTCTTAGACCTTCCTATAAGAAGTTAGCCAAAAAGTAGCTTCGAAAAACGCTTAGGTTAAGTTTCAGAGTTGCTTCTAATGTACCAAAGCTGGACTTAGACATAATTTCACTCTCACAACATTATGGCTGGTTGGAGACAGTCCGAACCACAAGTACCGGGTCCATGGTTCTGGCCGTATACTGGGGGGACGGGGACGACTCCCATTAACCCCTGACTATACCGGGGATACGCTTATCACAATGCCTTTCTGGTCTGTGCTGAAGCAGGGCATTCTGGCAGCCAAGTGGCTTGACCTTTATTAGTGAGCCTGGTTACCCCCTCTCGGAACCACAGACTTAGAAATCGCCAGCTCATATACAGTGCATAAAATATATTTATATATATACCCTTATACACCATTTAATAAAAAATATCACAAAATTCTTCTAAGTCCCTCGGGAAGAGTGAAAGACGCGCACGTTCATTTTCAGAGCTCCTAGACCTTCCTATAAGAAGTTAGCCAAAAAGTAGCTTCGAAAAACGCTTAGGTTAAGTTTCAGAGTTGCTTCTAATGTACCAAAGCTGGACTTAGACATAATTTCACTCTCACAACATTATGGCTGGTTGGAGACAGTCCGAACCACAAGTACCGGGTCCATGGTTCTGGCCGTATACTGGGGGGACGGGGACGACTCCCATTAACCCCTGACTATACCGGGGATACGCTTATCACAATGCCTTTCTGGTCTGTGCTGAAGCAGGGCATTCTGGCAGCCAAGTGGCTTGACCTTTATTAGTGAGCCTGGTTACCCCCTCTCGGAACCACAGACTTAGAAATCGCCAGCTCATACTGCACCGACACACTTTATTCGAGCAAATACCCGGTATGTACCTGGCAGATACCTGGAATGCGCCACTCCTCACCTCTGACAAGCCCCGTTGCATTTGCCTTCCCAGCCTGGGTTCATGCCTGGCTGATGGGCGGCTGATCTGTTAAATGATAATGATTAGGATTTAATAGGCTGCAATGCTTCGCGTGTCTACCAGATGGCATAAATTCATGAATTGTAATGCAGTATATATATATATACTGTGCAGTATTGCAGCCAGCGGGAATAAAATGCTTCAATCCCTGCTTGGAAAATAACTCAATGCACTCGGGCAGAAAACAGTCACAAACCTCAATACACCCGGGTATACCCGAATTCGTGGGACTAGCCCAGCTCGAATAAAGTGTGTCGCCAGTGTATACAGTGCATAAAATATATTTATATATATACCCTTATACACCATTTTAATAAAAAATATCACAAAATTCTTCTAAGTCCCTCGGGAAGAGTGAAAGATGCGCACGTTCATTTTCAGAGCTCCTAGACCTTCCTATAAGAAGTTAGCCAAAAAGTAGCTTCGAAAAACGCTTAGGTTAAGTTTCAGAGTTGCTTCTAATGTACCAAAGCTGGACTTAGACATAATTTCACTCTCACAACATTATGGCTGGTTGGAGACAGTCCGAACCACAAGTACCGGGTCCATGGTTCTGGCCGTATACTGGGGGGACGGGGACGACTCCCATTAACCCCTGACTATACCGGGGATACGCTTATCACAATGCCTTTCTGGTCTGTGCTGAAGCAGGGCATTCTGGCAGCCAAGTGGCTTGACCTTTATTAGTGAGCCTGGTTACCCCCTCTCGGAACCACAGACTTAGAAATCGCCAGCTCATATACAGTGCATAAAATATATTTATATATATACCCTTATACACCATTTAATAAAAAATATCACAAAATTCTTCTAAGTCCCTCGGGAAGAGTGAAAGACGCGCACGTTCATTTTCAGAGCTCCTAGACCTTCCTATAAGAAGTTAGCCAAAAAGTAGCTTCGAAAAACGCTTAGGTTAAGTTTCAGAGTTGCTTCTAATGTACCAAAGCTGGACTTAGACATAATTTCACTCTCACAACATTATGGCTGGTTGGAGACAGTCCGAACCACAAGTACCGGGTCCATGGTTCTGGCCGTATACTGGGGGGGCGGGGACGACTCCCATTAACCCCTGACTATACCGGGGATACGCTTATCACAATGCCTTTCTGGTCTGTGCTGAAGCACGGCATTCTGGCAGCCAAGTGGCTTGACCTTTATTAGTGAGCCTGGTTACCCCCTCTCGGAACCACAGACTTAGAAATCGCCAGCTCATATACAGTGCATAAAATATATTTATATATATATACCCTTATACACCATTTAATAAAAAATATCACAAAATTCTTCTAAGTCCCTCGGGAAGAGTGAAAGACGCGCACGTTCATTTTCAGAGCTCCTAGACCTTCCTATAAGAAGTTAGCCAAAAAGTAGCTTCGAAAAACGCTTAGGTTAAGTTTCAGAGTTGCTTCTAATGTACCAAAGCTGGACTTAGACATAATTTCACTCTCACAACATTATGGCTGGTTGGAGAGAGTCCGAACCACAAGTACCGGGTCCATGGTTCTGGCCGTATACTGGGGGGACGGGGACGACTCCCATTAACCCCTGACTATACCGGGGATACGCTTATCACAATGCCTTTCTGGTCTGTGCTGAAGCAGGGCATTCTGGCAGCCAAGTGGCTTGACCTTTATTAGTGAGCCTGGTTACCCCCTCTCGGAACCACAGACTTAGAAATCGCCAGCTCATATACAGTGCATAAAATATATTTATATATATACCCTTATACACCATTTTAATAAAAAATATCACAAAATTCTTCTAAGTCCCTCGGGAAGAGTGAAAGACGCGCACGTTCATTTTCAGAGCTCCTAGACCTTCCTATAAGAAGTTAGCCAAAAAGTAGCTTCGAAAAACGCTTAGGTTAAGTTTCAGAGTTGCTTCTAATGTACCAAAGCTGGACTTAGACATAATTTCACTCTCACAACATTATGGCTGGTTGGAGACAGTCCGAACCACAAGTACCGGGTCCATGGTTCTGGCCGTATACTGGGGGGACGGGGACGACTCCCATTAACCCCTGACTATACCGGGGATACGCTTATCACAATGCCTTTCTGGTCTGTGCTGAAGCAGGGCATTCTGGCAGCCAAGTGGCTTGACCTTTATTAGTGAGCCTGGTTACCCCCTCTCGGAACCACAGACTTAGAAATCGCCAGCTCATATACAGTGCATAAAATATATTTATATATATACCCTTATACACCATTTAATAAAAAATATCACAAAATTCTTCTAAGTCCCTCGGGAAGAGTGAAAGACGCGCACGTTCATTTTCAGAGCTCCTAGACCTTCCTATAAGAAGTTAGCCAAAAAGTAGCTTCGTAAAACGCTTAGGTTAAGTTTCAGAGTTGCTTCTAATGTACCAAAGCTGGACTTAGACATAATTTCACTCTCACAACATTATGGCTGGTTGGAGAGAGTCCGAACCACAAGTACCGGGTCCATGGTTCTGGCCGTATACTGGGGGGACGGGGACGACTCCCATTAACCCCTGACTATACCGGGGATACGCTTATCACAATGCCTTTCTGGTCTGTGCTGAAGCAGGGCATTCTGGCAGCCAAGTGGCTTGACCTTTATTAGTGAGCCTGGTTACCCCCTCTCGGAACCACAGACTTAGAAATCGCCAGCTCATATACAGTGCATAAAATATATTTATATATATACCCTTATACACCATTTTAATAAAAAATATCACAAAATTCTTCTAAGTCCCTCGGGAAGAGTGAAAGATGCGCACGTTCATTTTCAGAGCTCCTAGACCTTCCTATAAGAAGTTAGCCAAAAAGTAGCTTCGAAAAACGCTTAGGTTAAGTTTCAGAGTTGCTTCTAATGTACCAAAGCTGGACTTAGACATAATTTCACTCTCACAACATTATGGCTGGTTGGAGACAGTCCGAACCACAAGTACCGGGTCCATGGTTCTGGCCGTATACTGGGGGGGCGGGGACGACTCCCATTAACCCCTGACTATACCGGGGATACGCTTATCACAATGCCTTTCTGGTCTGTGCTGAAGCACGGCATTCTGGCAGCCAAGTGGCTTGACCTTTATTAGTGAGCCTGGTTACCCCCTCTCGGAACCACAGACTTAGAAATCGCCAGCTCATATACAGTGCATAAAATATATTTATATATATACCCTTATACACCATTTAATAAAAAATATCACAAAATTCTTCTAAGTCCCTCGGGAAGAGTGAAAGACGCGCACGTTCATTTTCAGAGCTCCTAGACCTTCCTATAAGAAGTTAGCCAAAAAGTAGCTTCGAAAAACGCTTAGGTTAAGTTTCAGAGTTGCTTCTAATGTACCAAAGCTGGACTTAGACATAATTTCACTCTCACAACATTATGGCTGGTTGGAGAGAGTCCGAACCACAAGTACCGGGTCCATGGTTCTGGCCGTATACTGGGGGGACGGGGACGACTCCCATTAACCCCTGACTATACCGGGGATACGCTTATCACAATGCCTTTCTGGTCTGTGCTGAAGCAGGGCATTCTGGCAGCCAAGTGGCTTGACCTTTATTAGTGAGCCTGGTTACCCCCTCTCGGAACCACAGACTTAGAAATCGCCAGCTCATATACAGTGCATAAAATATATTTATATATATACCCTTATACACCATTTTAATAAAAAATATCACAAAATTCTTCTAAGTCCCTCGGGAAGAGTGAAAGACGCGCACGTTCATTTTCAGAGCTTCTAGACCTTCCTATAAGAAGTTAGCCAAAAAGTAGCTTCGAAAAACGCTTAGGTTAAGTTTCAGAGTTGCTTCTAATGTACCAAAGCTGGACTTAGACATAATTTCACTCTCACAACATTATGGCTGGTTGGAGAGAGTCCGAACCACAAGTACCGGGTCCATGGTTCTGGCCGTATACTGGGGGGACGGGGACGACTCCCATTAACCCCTGACTATACCGGGGATACGCTTATCACAATGCCTTTCTGGTCTGTGCTGAAGCAGGGCATTCTGGCAGCCAAGTGGCTTGACCTTTATTAGTGAGCCTGGTTACCCCCTCTCGGAACCACAGACTTAGAAATCGCCAGCTCATATACAGTGCATAAAATATATTTATATATATACCCTTATACACCATTTAATAAAAAATATCACAAAATTCTTCTAAGTCCCTCGGGAAGAGTGAAAGACGCGCACGTTCATTTTCAGAGCTCTTAGACCTTCCTATAAGAAGTTAGCCAAAAAGTAGCTTCGAAAAACGCTTAGGTTAAGTTTCAGAGTTGCTTCTAATGTACCAAAGCTGGACTTAGACATAATTTCACTCTCACAACATTATGGCTGGTTGGAGACAGTCCGAACCACAAGTACCGGGTCCATGGTTCAGGCCGTATACTGGGGGGGCGGGGACGACTCCCATTAACCCCTGACTATACCGGGGATACGCTTATCACAATGCCTTTCTGGTCTGTGCTGAAGCACGGCATTCTGGCAGCCAAGTGGCTTGACCTTTATTAGTGAGCCTGGTTACCCCCTCTCGGAACCACAGACTTAGAAATCGCCAGCTCATATACAGTGCATAAAATATATTTATATATATATACCCTTATACACCATTTAATAAAAAATATCACAAAATTCTTCTAAGTCCCTCGGGAAGAGTGAAAGACGCGCACGTTCATTTTCAGAGCTCCTAGACCTTCCTATAAGAAGTTAGCCAAAAAGTAGCTTCGAAAAACGCTTAGGTTAAGTTTCAGAGTTGCTTCTAATGTACCAAAGCTGGACTTAGACATAATTTCACTCTCACAACATTATGGCTGGTTGGAGAGAGTCCGAACCACAAGTACCGGGTCCATGGTTCTGGCCGTATACTGGGGGGACGGGGACGACTCCCATTAACCCCTGACTATACCGGGGATACGCTTATCACAATGCCTTTCTGGTCTGTGCTGAAGCAGGGCATTCTGGCAGCCAAGTGGCTTGACCTTTATTAGTGAGCCTGGTTACCCCCTCTCGGAACCACAGACTTAGAAATCGCCAGCTCATATACAGTGCATAAAATATATTTATATATATACCCTTATACACCATTTTAATAAAAAATATCACAAAATTCTTCTAAGTCCCTCGGGAAGAGTGAAAGACGCGCACGTTCATTTTCAGAGCTCCTAGACCTTCCTATAAGAAGTTAGCCAAAAAGTAGCTTCGAAAAACGCTTAGGTTAAGTTTCAGAGTTGCTTCTAATGTACCAAAGCTGGACTTAGACATAATTTCACTCTCACAACATTATGGCTGGTTGGAGAGAGTCCGAACCACAAGTACCGGGTCCATGGTTCTGGCCGTATACTGGGGGGACGGGGACGACTCCCATTAACCCCTGACTATACCGGGGATACGCTTATCACAATGCCTTTCTGGTCTGTGCTGAAGCAGGGCATTCTGGCAGCCAAGTGGCTTGACCTTTATTAGTGAGCCTGGTTACCCCCTCTCGGAACCACAGACTTAGAAATCGCCAGCTCATATACAGTGCATAAAATATATTTATATATATACCCTTATACACCATTTAATAAAAAATATCACAAAATTCTTCTAAGTCCCTCGGGAAGAGTGAAAGACGCGCACGTTCATTTTCAGAGCTCCTAGACCTTCCTATAAGAAGTTAGCCAAAAAGTAGCTTCGTAAAACGCTTAGGTTAAGTTTCAGAGTTGCTTCTAATGTACCAAAGCTGGACTTAGACATAATTTCACTCTCACAACATTATGGCTGGTTGGAGAGAGTCCGAACCACAAGTACCGGGTCCATGGTTCTGGCCGTATACTGGGGGGACGGGGACGACTCCCATTAACCCCTGACTATACCGGGGATACGCTTATCACAATGCCTTTCTGGTCTGTGCTGAAGCAGGGCATTCTGGCAGCCAAGTGGCTTGACCTTTATTAGTGAGCCTGGTTACCCCCTCTCGGAACCACAGACTTAGAAATCGCCAGCTCATATACAGTGCATAAAATATATTTATATATATACCCTTATACACCATTTTAATAAAAAATATCACAAAATTCTTCTAAGTCCCTCGGGAAGAGTGAAAGACGCGCACGTTCATTTTCAGAGCTTCTAGACCTTCCTATAAGAAGTTAGCCAAAAAGTAGCTTCGAAAAACGCTTAGGTTAAGTTTCAGAGTTGCTTCTAATGTACCAAAGCTGGACTTAGACATAATTTCACTCTCACAACATTATGGCTGGTTGGAGAGAGTCCGAACCACAAGTACCGGGTCCATGGTTCTGGCCGTATACTGGGGGGACGGGGACGACTCCCATTAACCCCTGACTATACCGGGGATACGCTTATCACAATGCCTTTCTGGTCTGTGCTGAAGCAGGGCATTCTGGCAGCCAAGTGGCTTGACCTTTATTAGTGAGCCTGGTTACCCCCTCTCGGAACCACAGACTTAGAAATCGCCAGCTCATATACAGTGCATAAAATATATTTATATATATACCCTTATACACCATTTAATAAAAAATATCACAAAATTCTTCTAAGTCCCTCGGGAAGAGTGAAAGACGCGCACGTTCATTTTCAGAGCTCCTAGACCTTCCTATAAGAAGTTAGCCAAAAAGTAGCTTCGAAAAACGCTTAGGTTAAGTTTCAGAGTTGCTTCTAATGTACCAAAGCTGGACTTAGACATAATTTCACTCTCACAACATTATGGCTGGTTGGAGAGAGTCCGAACCACAAGTACCGGGTCCATGGTTCTGGCCGTATACTGGGGGGACGGGGACGACTCCCATTAACCCTGACTATACCGGGGATACGCTTATCACAATGCCTTTCTGGTCTGTGCTGAAGCAGGGCATTCTGGCAGCCAAGTGGCTTGACCTTTATTAGTGAGCCTGGTTACCCCCTCTCGGAACCACAGACTTAGAAATCGCCAGCTCATATACAGTGCATAAAATATATTTATATATATACCCTTATACACCATTTTAATAAAAAATATCACAAAATTCTTCTAAGTCCCTCGGGAAGAGTGAAAGACGCGCACGTTCATTTTCAGAGCTCCTAGACCTTCCTATAAGAAGTTAGCCAAAAAGTAGCTTCGAAAAACGCTTAGGTTAAGTTTCAGAGTTGCTTCTAATGTACTAAAGCTGGACTTAGACATAATTTCACTCTCACAACATTATGGCTGGTTGGAGACAGTCCGAACCACAAGTACCGGGTCCATGGTTCTGGCCGTATACTGGGGGGGCGGGGACGACTCCCATTAACCCCTGACTATACCGGGGATACGCTTATCACAATGCCTTTCTGGTCTGTGCTGAAGCACGGCATTCTGGCAGCCAAGTGGCTTGACCTTTATTAGTGAGCCTGGTTACCCCCTCTCGGAACCACAGACTTAGAAATCGCCAGCTCATATACAGTGCATAAAATATATTTATATATATACCCTTATACACCATTTAATAAAAAATATCACAAAATTCTTCTAAGTCCCTCGGGAAGAGTGAAAGACGCGCACGTTCATTTTCAGAGCTCCTAGACCTTCCTATAAGAAGTTAGCCAAAAAGTAGCTTCGAAAAACGCTTAGGTTAAGTTTCAGAGTTGCTTCTAATGTACCAAAGCTGGACTTAGACATAATTTCACTCTCACAACATTATGGCTGGTTGGAGAGAGTCCGAACCACAAGTACCGGGTCCATGGTTCTGGCCGTATACTGGGGGGACGGGGATGACTCCCATTAACCCCTGACTATACCGGGGATATGCTTATCACAATGCCTTTCTGGTCTGTGCTGAAGCAGGGCATTCTGGCAGCCAAGTGGCTTGACCTTTATTAGTGAGCCTGGTTACCCCCTCTCGGAACCACAGACTTAGAAATCGCCAGCTCATATACAGTGCATAAAATATATTTATATATATACCCTTATACACCATTTTAATAAAAAATATCACAAAATTCTTCTAAGTCCCTCGGGAAGAGTGAAAGACGCGCACGTTCATTTTCAGAGCTCCTAGACCTTCCTATAAGAAGTTAGCCAAAAAGTAGCTTCGAAAAACGCTTAGGTTAAGTTTCAGAGTTGCTTCTAATGTACCAAAGCTGGACTTAGACATCATTTCACTCTCACAACATTATGGTTGGTTGGAGAGAGTCCGAACCACAAGTACCGGGTCCATGGTTCTGGCCGTATACTGGGGGGACGGGGACGACTCCCATTAACCCCTGACTATACCGGGGATACGCTTATCACAATGCCTTTCTGGTCTGTGCTGAAGCAGGGCATTCTGGCAGCCAAGTGGCTTGACCTTTATTAGTGAGCCTGGTTACCCCCTCTCGGAACCACAGACTTAGAAATCGCCAGCTCATATACAGTGCATAAAATATATTTATATATATACCCTTATACAGTACACCATTTTAATAAAAAATATCACAAAATTCTTCTAAGTCCCTCGGGAAGAGTGAAAGACGCGCACGTTCATTTTCAGAGCTCCTAGACCTTCCTATAAGAAGTTAGCCAAAAAGTAGCTTCGAAAAACGCTTAGGTTAAGTTTCAGAGTTGCTTCTAATGTACCAAAGCTGGACTTAGACATAATTTCACTCTCACAACATTATGGCTGGTTGGAGACAGTCCGAACCACAAGTACCGGGTCCATGGTTCTGGCCGTATACTGGGGGGACGGGGACGACTCCCATTAACCCCTGACTATACCGGGGATACGCTTATCACAATGCCTTTCTGGTCTGTGCTGAAGCAGGGCATTCTGGCAGCCAAGTGGCTTGACCTTTATTAGTGAGCCTGGTTACCCCCTCTCGGAACCACAGACTTAGAAATCGCCAGCTCATATACAGTGCATAAAATATATTTATATATATACCCTTATACACCATTTAATAAAAAATATCACAAAATTCTTCTAAGTCCCTCGGGAAGAGTGAAAGACGCGCACGTTCATTTTCAGAGCTCCTAGACCTTCCTATAAGAAGTTAGCCAAAAAGTAGCTTCGAAAAACGCTTAGGTTAAGTTTCAGAGTTGCTTCTAATGTACCAAAGCTGGACTTAGACATAATTTCACTCTCACAACATTATGGCTGGTTGGAGACAGTCCGAACCACAAGTACCGGGTCCATGGTTCTGGCCGTATACTGGGGGGGCGGGGACGACTCCCATTAACCCCTGACTATACCGGGGATACGCTTATCACAATGCCTTTCTGGTCTGTGCTGAAGCACGGCATTCTGGCAGCCAAGTGGCTTGACCTTTATTAGTGAGCCTGGTTACCCCCTCTCGGAACCACAGACTTAGAAATCGCCAGCTCATATACAGTGCATAAAATATATTTATATATATATACCCTTATACACCATTTAATAAAAAATATCACAAAATTCTTCTAAGTCCCTCGGGAAGAGTGAAAGACGCGCACGTTCATTTTCAGAGCTCCTAGACCTTCCTATAAGAAGTTAGCCAAAAAGTAGCTTCGAAAAACGCTTAGGTTAAGTTTCAGAGTTGCTTCTAATGTACCAAAGCTGGACTTAGACATAATTTCACTCTCACAACATTATGGCTGGTTGGAGAGAGTCCGAACCACAAGTACCGGGTCCATGGTTCTGGCCGTATACTGGGGGGACGGGGACGACTCCCATTAACCCCTGACTATACCGGGGATACGCTTATCACAATGCCTTTCTGGTCTGTGCTGAAGCAGGGCATTCTGGCAGCCAAGTGGCTTGACCTTTATTAGTGAGCCTGGTTACCCCCTCTCGGAACCACAGACTTAGAAATCGCCAGCTCATATACAGTGCATAAAATATATTTATATATATACCCTTATACACCATTTTAATAAAAAATATCACAAAATTCTTCTAAGTCCCTCGGGAAGAGTGAAAGACGCGCACGTTCATTTTCAGAGCTCCTAGACCTTCCTATAAGAAGTTAGCCAAAAAGTAGCTTCGAAAAACGCTTAGGTTAAGTTTCAGAGTTGCTTCTAATGTACCAAAGCTGGACTTAGACATAATTTCACTCTCACAACATTATGGCTGGTTGGAGAGAGTCCGAACCACAAGTACCGGGTCCATGGTTCTGGCCGTATACTGGGGGGACGGGGACGACTCCCATTAACCCCTGACTATACCGGGGATACGCTTATCACAATGCCTTTCTGGTCTGTGCTGAAGCAGGGCATTCTGGCAGCCAAGTGGCTTGACCTTTATTAGTGAGCCTGGTTACCCCCTCTCGGAACCACAGACTTAGAAATCGCCAGCTCATATACAGTGCATAAAATATATTTATATATATACCCTTATACACCATTTAATAAAAAATATCACAAAATTCTTCTAAGTCCCTCGGGAAGAGTGAAAGACGCGCACGTTCATTTTCAGAGCTCCTAGACCTTCCTATAAGAAGTTAGCCAAAAAGTAGCTTCGAAAAACGCTTAGGTTAAGTTTCAGAGTTGCTTCTAATGTACTAAAGCTGGACTTAGACATAATTTCACTCTCACAACATTATGGCTGGTTGGAGACAGTCCGAACCACAAGTACCGGGTCCATGGTTCTGGCCGTATACTGGGGGGGCGGGGACGACTCCCATTAACCCCTGACTATACCGGGGATACGCATATCACAATGCCTTTCTGGTCTGTGCTGAAGCACGGCATTCTGGCAGCCAAGTGGCTTGACCTTTATTAGTGAGCCTGGTTACCCCCTCTCGGAACCACAGACTTAGAAATCGCCAGCTCATATACAGTGCATAAAATATATTTATATATATACCCTTATACACCATTTAATAAAAAATATCACAAAATTCTTCTAAGTCCCTCGGGAAGAGTGAAAGACGCGCACGTTCATTTTCAGAGCTCCTAGACCTTCCTATAAGAAGTTAGCCAAAAAGTAGCTTCGAAAAACGCTTAGGTTAAGTTTCAGAGTTGCTTCTAATGTACCAAAGCTGGACTTAGACATAATTTCACTCTCACAACATTATGGCTGGTTGGAGAGAGTCCGAACCACAAGTACCGGGTCCATGGTTCTGGCCGTATACTGGGGGGACGGGGACGACTCCCATTAACCCCTGACTATACCGGGGATACGCTTATCACAATGCCTTTCTGGTCTGTGCTGAAGCAGGGCATTCTGGCAGCCAAATGGCTTGACCTTTATTAGTGAGCCTGGTTACCCCCTCTCGGAACCACAGACTTAGAAATCGCCAGCTCATATACAGTGCATAAAATATATTTATATATATACCCTTATACACCATTTTAATAAAAAATATCACAAAATTCTTCTAAGTCCCTCGGGAAGAGTGAAAGACGCGCACGTTCATTTTCAGAGCTCCTAGACCTTCCTATAAGAAGTTAGCCAAAAAGTAGCTTCGAAAAACGCTTAGGTTAAGTTTCAGAGTTGCTTCTAATGTACCAAAGCTGGACTTAGACATAATTTCACTCTCACAACATTATGGTTGGTTGGAGAGAGTCCGAACCACAAGTACCGGGTCCATGGTTCTGGCCGTATACTGGGGGGACGGGGACGACTCCCATTAACCCCTGACTATACCGGGGATACGCTTATCACAATGCCTTTCTGGTCTGTGCTGAAGCAGGGCATTCTGGCAGCCAAGTGGCTTGACCTTTATTAGTGAGCCTGGTTACCCCCTCTCGGAACCACAGACTTAGAAATCGCCAGCTCATATACAGTGCATAAAATATATTTATATATATACCCTTATACACCATTTAATAAAAAATATCACAAAATTCTTCTAAGTCCCTCGGGAAGAGTGAAAGACGCGCACGTTCATTTTCAGAGCTCCTAGACCTTCCTATAAGAAGTTAGCCAAAAAGTAGCTTCGAAAAACGCTTAGGTTAAGTTTCAGAGTTGCTTCTAATGTACTAAAGCTGGACTTAGACATAATTTCACTCTCACAACATTATGGCTGGTTGGAGACAGTCCGAACCACAAGTACCGGGTCCATGGTTCTGGCCGTATACTGGGGGGGCGGGGACGACTCCCATTAACCCCTGACTATACCGGGGATACGCATATCACAATGCCTTTCTGGTCTGTGCTGAAGCACGGCATTCTGGCAGCCAAGTGGCTTGACCTTTATTAGTGAGCCTGGTTACCCCCTCTCGGAACCACAGACTTAGAAATCGCCAGCTCATATACAGTGCATAAAATATATTTATATATATACCCTTATACACCATTTAATAAAAAATATCACAAAATTCTTCTAAGTCCCTCGGGAAGAGTGAAAGACGCGCACGTTCATTTTCAGAGCTCCTAGACCTTCCTATAAGAAGTTAGCCAAAAAGTAGCTTCGAAAAACGCTTAGGTTAAGTTTCAGAGTTGCTTCTAATGTACCAAAGCTGGACTTAGACATAATTTCACTCTCACAACATTATGGCTGGTTGGAGAGAGTCCGAACCACAAGTACCGGGTCCATGGTTCTGGCCGTATACTGGGGGGACGGGGACGACTCCCATTAACCCCTGACTATACCGGGGATACGCTTATCACAATGCCTTTCTGGTCTGTGCTGAAGCAGGGCATTCTGGCAGCCAAGTGGCTTGACCTTTATTAGTGAGCCTGGTTACCCCCTCTCGGAACCACAGACTTAGAAATCGCCAGCTCATATACAGTGCATAAAATATATTTATATATATACCCTTATACACCATTTTAATAAAAAATATCACAAAATTCTTCTAAGTCCCTCGGGAAGAGTGAAAGACGCGCACGTTCATTTTCAGAGCTCCTAGACCTTCCTATAAGAAGTTAGCCAAAAAGTAGCTTCGAAAAACGATTAGGTTAAGTTTCAGAGTTGCTTCTAATGTACCAAAGCTGGACTTAGACATAATTTCACTCTCACAACATTATGGCTGGTTGGAGACAGTCCGAACCACAAGTACCGGGTCCATGGTTCTGGCCGTATACTGGGGGTACGGGGACGACTCCCATTAACCCCTGACTATACCGGGGATACGCTTATCACAATGCCTTTCTGGTCTGTGCTGAAGCAGGGCATTCTGGCAGCCAAGTGGCTTGACCTTTATTAGTGAGCCTGGTTACCCCCTCTCGGAACCACAGACTTAGAAATCGCCAGCTCATATACAGTGCATAAAATATATTTATATATATACCCTTATACACCATTTAATAAAAAATATCACAAAATTCTTCTAAGTCCCTCGGGAAGAGTGAAAGATGCGCACGTTCATTTTCAGAGCTCCTAGACCTTCCTATAAGAAGTTAGCCAAAAAGTAGCTTCGAAAAACGCTTAGGTTAAGTTTCAGAGTTGCTTCTAATGTACCAAAGCTGGACTTAGACATAATTTCACTCTCACAACATTATGGCTGGTTGGAGAGAGTCCGAACCACAAGTACCGGGTCCATGGTTCTGGCCGTATACTGGGGGGACGGGGACGACTCCCATTAACCCTGACTATACCGGGGATACGCTTATCACAATGCCTTTCTGGTCTGTGCTGAAGCAGGGCATTCTGGCAGCCAAGTGGCTTGACCTTTATTAGTGAGCCTGGTTACCCCCTCTCGGAACCACAGACTTAGAAATCGCCAGCTCATATACAGTGCATAAAATATATTTATATATATACCCTTATACACCATTTTAATAAAAAATATCACAAAATTCTTCTAAGTCCCTCGGGAAGAGTGAAAGACGCGCACGTTCATTTTCAGAGCTCCTAGACCTTCCTATAAGAAGTTAGCCAAAAAGTAGCTTCGAAAAACGCTTAGGTTAAGTTTCAGAGTTGCTTCTAATGTACTAAAGCTGGACTTAGACATAATTTCACTCTCACAACATTATGGCTGGTTGGAGACAGTCCGAACCACAAGTACCGGGTCCATGGTTCTGGCCGTATACTGGGGGGGCGGGGACGACTCCCATTAACCCCTGACTATACCGGGGATACGCTTATCACAATGCCTTTCTGGTCTGTGCTGAAGCACGGCATTCTGGCAGCCAAGTGGCTTGACCTTTATTAGTGAGCCTGGTTACCCCCTCTCGGAACCACAGACTTAGAAATCGCCAGCTCATATACAGTGCATAAAATATATTTATATATATACCCTTATACACCATTTAATAAAAAATATCACAAAATTCTTCTAAGTCCCTCGGGAAGAGTGAAAGACGCGCACGTTCATTTTCAGAGCTCCTAGACCTTCCTATAAGAAGTTAGCCAAAAAGTAGCTTCGAAAAACGCTTAGGTTAAGTTTCAGAGTTGCTTCTAATGTACCAAAGCTGGACTTAGACATAATTTCACTCTCACAACATTATGGCTGGTTGGAGAGAGTCCGAACCACAAGTACCGGGTCCATGGTTCTGGCCGTATACTGGGGGGACGGGGATGACTCCCATTAACCCCTGACTATACCGGGGATATGCTTATCACAATGCCTTTCTGGTCTGTGCTGAAGCAGGGCATTCTGGCAGCCAAGTGGCTTGACCTTTATTAGTGAGCCTGGTTACCCCCTCTCGGAACCACAGACTTAGAAATCGCCAGCTCATATACAGTGCATAAAATATATTTATATATATACCCTTATACACCATTTTAATAAAAAATATCACAAAATTCTTCTAAGTCCCTCGGGAAGAGTGAAAGACGCGCACGTTCATTTTCAGAGCTCCTAGACCTTCCTATAAGAAGTTAGCCAAAAAGTAGCTTCGAAAAACGCTTAGGTTAAGTTTCAGAGTTGCTTCTAATGTACCAAAGCTGGACTTAGACATCATTTCACTCTCACAACATTATGGTTGGTTGGAGAGAGTCCGAACCACAAGTACCGGGTCCATGGTTCTGGCCGTATACTGGGGGGACGGGGACGACTCCCATTAACCCCTGACTATACCGGGGATACGCTTATCACAATGCCTTTCTGGTCTGTGCTGAAGCAGGGCATTCTGGCAGCCAAGTGGCTTGACCTTTATTAGTGAGCCTGGTTACCCCCTCTCGGAACCACAGACTTAGAAATCGCCAGCTCATATACAGTGCATAAAATATATTTATATATATACCCTTATACAGTACACCATTTTAATAAAAAATATCACAAAATTCTTCTAAGTCCCTCGGGAAGAGTGAAAGACGCGCACGTTCATTTTCAGAGCTCCTAGACCTTCCTATAAGAAGTTAGCCAAAAAGTAGCTTCGAAAAACGCTTAGGTTAAGTTTCAGAGTTGCTTCTAATGTACCAAAGCTGGACTTAGACATAATTTCACTCTCACAACATTATGGCTGGTTGGAGACAGTCCGAACCACAAGTACCGGGTCCATGGTTCTGGCCGTATACTGGGGGGACGGGGACGACTCCCATTAACCCCTGACTATACCGGGGATACGCTTATCACAATGCCTTTCTGGTCTGTGCTGAAGCAGGGCATTCTGGCAGCCAAGTGGCTTGACCTTTATTAGTGAGCCTGGTTACCCCCTCTCGGAACCACAGACTTAGAAATCGCCAGCTCATATACAGTGCATAAAATATATTTATATATATACCCTTATACACCATTTAATAAAAAATATCACAAAATTCTTCTAAGTCCCTCGGGAAGAGTGAAAGACGCGCACGTTCATTTTCAGAGCTCCTAGACCTTCCTATAAGAAGTTAGCCAAAAAGTAGCTTCGAAAAACGCTTAGGTTAAGTTTCAGAGTTGCTTCTAATGTACCAAAGCTGGACTTAGACATAATTTCACTCTCACAACATTATGGCTGGTTGGAGACAGTCCGAACCACAAGTACCGGGTCCATGGTTCTGGCCGTATACTGGGGGGGCGGGGACGACTCCCATTAACCCCTGACTATACCGGGGATACGCTTATCACAATGCCTTTCTGGTCTGTGCTGAAGCACGGCATTCTGGCAGCCAAGTGGCTTGACCTTTATTAGTGAGCCTGGTTACCCCCTCTCGGAACCACAGACTTAGAAATCGCCAGCTCATATACAGTGCATAAAATATATTTATATATATATACCCTTATACACCATTTAATAAAAAATATCACAAAATTCTTCTAAGTCCCTCGGGAAGAGTGAAAGACGCGCACGTTCATTTTCAGAGCTCCTAGACCTTCCTATAAGAAGTTAGCCAAAAAGTAGCTTCGAAAAACGCTTAGGTTAAGTTTCAGAGTTGCTTCTAATGTACCAAAGCTGGACTTAGACATAATTTCACTCTCACAACATTATGGCTGGTTGGAGAGAGTCCGAACCACAAGTACCGGGTCCATGGTTCTGGCCGTATACTGGGGGGACGGGGACGACTCCCATTAACCCCTGACTATACCGGGGATACGCTTATCACAATGCCTTTCTGGTCTGTGCTGAAGCAGGGCATTCTGGCAGCCAAGTGGCTTGACCTTTATTAGTGAGCCTGGTTACCCCCTCTCGGAACCACAGACTTAGAAATCGCCAGCTCATATACAGTGCATAAAATATATTTATATATATACCCTTATACACCATTTTAATAAAAAATATCACAAAATTCTTCTAAGTCCCTCGGGAAGAGTGAAAGACGCGCACGTTCATTTTCAGAGCTCCTAGACCTTCCTATAAGAAGTTAGCCAAAAAGTAGCTTCGAAAAACGCTTAGGTTAAGTTTCAGAGTTGCTTCTAATGTACCAAAGCTGGACTTAGACATAATTTCACTCTCACAACATTATGGCTGGTTGGAGAGAGTCCGAACCACAAGTACCGGGTCCATGGTTCTGGCCGTATACTGGGGGGACGGGGACGACTCCCATTAACCCCTGACTATACCGGGGATACGCTTATCACAATGCCTTTCTGGTCTGTGCTGAAGCAGGGCATTCTGGCAGCCAAGTGGCTTGACCTTTATTAGTGAGCCTGGTTACCCCCTCTCGGAACCACAGACTTAGAAATCGCCAGCTCATATACAGTGCATAAAATATATTTATATATATACCCTTATACACCATTTAATAAAAAATATCACAAAATTCTTCTAAGTCCCTCGGGAAGAGTGAAAGACGCGCACGTTCATTTTCAGAGCTCCTAGACCTTCCTATAAGAAGTTAGCCAAAAAGTAGCTTCGAAAAACGCTTAGGTTAAGTTTCAGAGTTGCTTCTAATGTACTAAAGCTGGACTTAGACATAATTTCACTCTCACAACATTATGGCTGGTTGGAGACAGTCCGAACCACAAGTACCGGGTCCATGGTTCTGGCCGTATACTGGGGGGGCGGGGACGACTCCCATTAACCCCTGACTATACCGGGGATACGCATATCACAATGCCTTTCTGGTCTGTGCTGAAGCACGGCATTCTGGCAGCCAAGTGGCTTGACCTTTATTAGTGAGCCTGGTTACCCCCTCTCGGAACCACAGACTTAGAAATCGCCAGCTCATATACAGTGCATAAAATATATTTATATATATACCCTTATACACCATTTAATAAAAAATATCACAAAATTCTTCTAAGTCCCTCGGGAAGAGTGAAAGACGCGCACGTTCATTTTCAGAGCTCCTAGACCTTCCTATAAGAAGTTAGCCAAAAAGTAGCTTCGAAAAACGCTTAGGTTAAGTTTCAGAGTTGCTTCTAATGTACCAAAGCTGGACTTAGACATAATTTCACTCTCACAACATTATGGCTGGTTGGAGACAGTCCGAACCACAAGTACCGGGTCCATGGTTCTGGCCGTATACTGGGGGGACGGGGACGACTCCCATTAACCCCTGACTATACCGGGGATACGCTTATCACAATGCCTTTCTGGTCTGTGCTGAAGCAGGGCATTCTGGCAGCCAAGTGGCTTGACCTTTATTAGTGAGCCTGGTTACCCCCTCTCGGAACCACAGACTTAGAAATCGCCAGCTCATATACAGTGCATAAAATATATTTATATATATACCCTTATACACCATTTTAATAAAAAATATCACAAAATTCTTCTAAGTCCCTCGGGAAGAGTGAAAGACGCGCACGTTCATTTTCAGAGCTCCTAGACCTTCCTATAAGAAGTTAGCCAAAAAGTAGCTTCGAAAAACGCTTAGGTTAAGTTTCAGAGTTGCTTCTAATGTACCAAAGCTGGACTTAGACATAATTTCACTCTCACAACATTATGGCTGGTTGGAGACAGTCCGAACCACAAGTACCGGGTCCATGGTTCTGGCCGTATACTGGGGGGACGGGGACGACTCCCATTAACCCCTGACTATACCGGGGATACGCTTATCACAATGCCTTTCTGGTCTGTGCTGAAGCAGGGCATTCTGGCAGCCAAGTGGCTTGACCTTTATTAGTGAGCCTGGTTACCCCCTCTCGGAACCACAGACTTAGAAATCGCCAGCTCATATACAGTGCATAAAATATATTTATATATATACCCTTATACACCATTTAATAAAAAATATCACAAAATTCTTCTAAGTCCCTCGGGAAGAGTGAAAGACGCGCACGTTCATTTTCAGAGCTCCTAGACCTTCCTATAAGAAGTTAGCCAAAAAGTAGCTTCGAAAAACGCTTAGGTTAAGTTTCAGAGTTGCTTCTAATGTACCAAAGCTGGACTTAGACATAATTTCACTCTCACAACATTATGGCTGGTTGGAGAGAGTCCGAACCACAAGTACCGGGTCCATGGTTCTGGCCGTATACTGGGGGGACGGGGACGACTCCCATTAACCCCTGACTATACCGGGGATACGCTTATCACAATGCCTTTCTGGTCTGTGCTGAAGCAGGGCATTCTGGCAGCCAAGTGGCTTGACCTTTATTAGTGAGCCTGGTTACCCCCTCTCGGAACCACAGACTTAGAAATCGCCAGCTCATATACAGTGCATAAAATATATTTATATATATACCCTTATACACCATTTAATAAAAAATATCACAAAATTCTTCTAAGTCCCTCGGGAAGAGTGAAAGACGCGCACGTTCATTTTCAGAGCTCCTAGACCTTCCTATAAGAAGTTAGCCAAAAAGTAGCTTCGAAAAACGCTTAGGTTAAGTTTCAGAGTTGCTTCTAATGTACTAAAGCTGGACTTAGACATAATTTCACTCTCACAACATTATGGCTGGTTGGAGACAGTCCGAACCACAAGTACCGGGTCCATGGTTCTGGCCGTATACTGGGGGGGCGGGGACGACTCCCATTAACCCCTGACTATACCGGGGATACGCATATCACAATGCCTTTCTGGTCTGTGCTGAAGCACGGCATTCTGGCAGCCAAGTGGCTTGACCTTTATTAGTGAGCCTGGTTACCCCCTCTCGGAACCACAGACTTAGAAATCGCCAGCTCATATACAGTGCATAAAATATATTTATATATATACCCTTATACACCATTTAATAAAAAATATCACAAAATTCTTCTAAGTCCCTCGGGAAGAGTGAAAGACGCGCACGTTCATTTTCAGAGCTCCTAGACCTTCCTATAAGAAGTTAGCCAAAAAGTAGCTTCGAAAAACGCTTAGGTTAAGTTTCAGAGTTGCTTCTAATGTACCAAAGCTGGACTTAGACATAATTTCACTCTCACAACATTATGGCTGGTTGGAGAGAGTCCGAACCACAAGTACCGGGTCCATGGTTCTGGCCGTATACTGGGGGGACGGGGACGACTCCCATTAACCCCTGACTATACCGGGGATACGCTTATCACAATGCCTTTCTGGTCTGTGCTGAAGCAGGGCATTCTGGCAGCCAAGTGGCTTGACCTTTATTAGTGAGCCTGGTTACCCCCTCTCGGAACCACAGACTTAGAAATCGCCAGCTCATATACAGTGCATAAAATATATTTATATATATACCCTTATACACCATTTTAATAAAAAATATCACAAAATTCTTCTAAGTCCCTCGGGAAGAGTGAAAGACGCGCACGTTCATTTTCAGAGCTCCTAGACCTTCCTATAAGAAGTTAGCCAAAAAGTAGCTTCGAAAAACGATTAGGTTAAGTTTCAGAGTTGCTTCTAATGTACCAAAGCTGGACTTAGACATAATTTCACTCTCACAACATTATGGCTGGTTGGAGACAGTCCGAACCACAAGTACCGGGTCCATGGTTCTGGCCGTATACTGGGGGTACGGGGACGACTCCCATTAACCCCTGACTATACCGGGGATACGCTTATCACAATGCCTTTCTGGTCTGTGCTGAAGCAGGGCATTCTGGCAGCCAAGTGGCTTGACCTTTATTAGTGAGCCTGGTTACCCCCTCTCGGAACCACAGACTTAGAAATCGCCAGCTCATATACAGTGCATAAAATATATTTATATATATACCCTTATACACCATTTAATAAAAAATATCACAAAATTCTTCTAAGTCCCTCGGGAAGAGTGAAAGACGCGCACGTTCATTTTCAGAGCTCCTAGACCTTCCTATAAGAAGTTAGCCAAAAAGTAGCTTCGAAAAACGCTTAGGTTAAGTTTCAGAGTTGCTTCTAATGTACCAAAGCTGGACTTAGACATAATTTCACTCTCACAACATTATGGCTGGTTGGAGACAGTCCGAACCACAAGTACCGGGTCCATGGTTCTGGCCGTATACTGGGGGGGCGGGGACGACTCCCATTAACCCCTGACTATACCGGGGATACGCTTATCACAATGCCTTTCTGGTCTGTGCTGAAGCACGGCATTCTGGCAGCCAAGTGGCTTGACCTTTATTAGTGAGCCTGGTTACCCCCTCTCGGAACCACAGACTTAGAAATCGCCAGCTCATATACAGTGCATAAAATATATTTATATATATATACCCTTATACACCATTTAATAAAAAATATCACAAAATTCTTCTAAGTCCCTCGGGAAGAGTGAAAGACGCGCACGTTCATTTTCAGAGCTCCTAGACCTTCCTATAAGAAGTTAGCCAAAAAGTAGCTTCGAAAAACGCTTAGGTTAAGTTTCAGAGTTGCTTCTAATGTACCAAAGCTGGACTTAGACATAATTTCACTCTCACAACATTATGGCTGGTTGGAGAGAGTCCGAACCACAAGTACCGGGTCCATGGTTCTGGCCGTATACTGGGGGGACGGGGACGACTCCCATTAACCCCTGACTATACCGGGGATACGCTTATCACAATGCCTTTCTGGTCTGTGCTGAAGCAGGGCATTCTGGCAGCCAAGTGGCTTGACCTTTATTAGTGAGCCTGGTTACCCCCTCTCGGAACCACAGACTTAGAAATCGCCAGCTCATATACAGTGCATAAAATATATTTATATATATACCCTTATACACCATTTTAATAAAAAATATCACAAAATTCTTCTAAGTCCCTCGGGAAGAGTGAAAGACGCGCACGTTCATTTTCAGAGCTCCTAGACCTTCCTATAAGAAGTTAGCCAAAAAGTAGCTTCGAAAAACGCTTAGGTTAAGTTTCAGAGTTGCTTCTAATGTACCAAAGCTGGACTTAGACATAATTTCACTCTCACAACATTATGGCTGGTTGGAGAGAGTCCGAACCACAAGTACCGGGTCCATGGTTCTGGCCGTATACTGGGGGGACGGGGACGACTCCCATTAACCCCTGACTATACCGGGGATACGCTTATCACAATGCCTTTCTGGTCTGTGCTGAAGCAGGGCATTCTGGCAGCCAAGTGGCTTGACCTTTATTAGTGAGCCTGGTTACCCCCTCTCGGAACCACAGACTTAGAAATCGCCAGCTCATATACAGTGCATAAAATATATTTATATATATACCCTTATACACCATTTAATAAAAAATATCACAAAATTCTTCTAAGTCCCTCGGGAAGAGTGAAAGACGCGCACGTTCATTTTCAGAGCTCTTAGACCTTCCTATAAGAAGTTAGCCAAAAAGTAGCTTCGAAAAACGCTTAGGTTAAGTTTCAGAGTTGCTTCTAATGTACCAAAGCTGGACTTAGACATAATTTCACTCTCACAACATTATGGCTGGTTGGAGAGAGTCCGAACCACAAGTACCGGGTCCATGGTTCTGGCCGTATACTGGGGGGACGGGGACGACTCCCATTAACCCCTGACTATACCGGGGATACGCTTATCACAATGCCTTTCTGGTCTGTGCTGAAGCAGGGCATTCTGGCAGCCAAGTGGCTTGACCTTTATTAGTGAGCCTGGTTACCCCCTCTCGGAACCACAGACTTAGAAATCGCCAGCTCATATACAGTGCATAAAATATATTTATATATATACCCTTATACACCATTTTAATAAAAAATATCACAAAATTCTTCTAAGTCCCTCGGGAAGAGTGAAAGACGCGCACGTTCATTTTCAGAGCTTCTAGACCTTCCTATAAGAAGTTAGCCAAAAAGTAGCTTCGAAAAACGCTTAGGTTAAGTTTCAGAGTTGCTTCTAATGTACCAAAGCTGGACTTAGACATAATTTCACTCTCACAACATTATGGCTGGTTGGAGAGAGTCCGAACCACAAGTACCGGGTCCATGGTTCTGGCCGTATACTGGGGGGACGGGGACGACTCCCATTAACCCTGACTATACCGGGGATACGCTTATCACAATGCCTTTCTGGTCTGTGCTGAAGCAGGGCATTCTGGCAGCCAAGTGGCTTGACCTTTATTAGTGAGCCTGGTTACCCCCTCTCGGAACCACAGACTTAGAAATCGCCAGCTCATATACAGTGCATAAAATATATTTATATATATACCCTTATACACCATTTTAATAAAAAATATCACAAAATTCTTCTAAGTCCCTCGGGAAGAGTGAAAGACGCGCACGTTCATTTTCAGAGCTCCTAGACCTTCCTATAAGAAGTTAGCCAAAAAGTAGCTTCGAAAAACGCTTAGGTTAAGTTTCAGAGTTGCTTCTAATGTACTAAAGCTGGACTTAGACATAATTTCACTCTCACAACATTATGGCTGGTTGGAGACAGTCCGAACCACAAGTACCGGGTCCATGGTTCTGGCCGTATACTGGGGGGGCGGGGACGACTCCCATTAACCCCTGACTATACCGGGGATACGCTTATCACAATGCCTTTCTGGTCTGTGCTGAAGCACGGCATTCTGGCAGCCAAGTGGCTTGACCTTTATTAGTGAGCCTGGTTACCCCCTCTCGGAACCACAGACTTAGAAATCGCCAGCTCATATACAGTGCATAAAATATATTTATATATATACCCTTATACACCATTTAATAAAAAATATCACAAAATTCTTCTAAGTCCCTCGGGAAGAGTGAAAGACGCGCACGTTCATTTTCAGAGCTCCTAGACCTTCCTATAAGAAGTTAGCCAAAAAGTAGCTTCGAAAAACGCTTAGGTTAAGTTTCAGAGTTGCTTCTAATGTACCAAAGCTGGACTTAGACATAATTTCACTCTCACAACATTATGGCTGGTTGGAGAGAGTCCGAACCACAAGTACCGGGTCCATGGTTCTGGCCGTATACTGGGGGGACGGGGATGACTCCCATTAACCCCTGACTATACCGGGGATACGCTTATCACAATGCCTTTCTGGTCTGTGCTGAAGCAGGGCATTCTGGCAGCCAAGTGGCTTGACCTTTATTAGTGAGCCTGGTTACCCCCTCTCGGAACCACAGACTTAGAAATCGCCAGCTCATATACAGTGCATAAAATATATTTATATATATACCCTTATACACCATTTAATAAAAAATATCACAAAATTCTTCTAAGTCCCTCGGGAAGAGTGAAAGACGCGCACGTTCATTTTCAGAGCTCCTAGACCTTCCTATAAGAAGTTAGCCAAAAAGTAGCTTCGAAAAACGCTTAGGTTAAGTTTCAGAGTTGCTTCTAATGTACCAAAGCTGGACTTAGACATAATTTCACTCTCACAACATTATGGCTGGTTGGAGAGAGTCCGAACCACAAGTACCGGGTCCATGGTTCTGGCCGTATACTGGGGGGACGGGGATGACTCCCATTAACCCCTGACTATACCGGGGATATGCTTATCACAATGCCTTTCTGGTCTGTGCTGAAGCAGGGCATTCTGGCAGCCAAGTGGCTTGACCTTTATTAGTGAGCCTGGTTACCCCCTCTCGGAACCACAGACTTAGAAATCGCCAGCTCATATACAGTGCATAAAATATATTTATATATATACCCTTATACACCATTTTAATAAAAAATATCACAAAATTCTTCTAAGTCCCTCGGGAAGAGTGAAAGACGCGCACGTTCATTTTCAGAGCTCCTAGACCTTCCTATAAGAAGTTAGCCAAAAAGTAGCTTCGAAAAACGCTTAGGTTAAGTTTCAGAGTTGCTTCTAATGTACCAAAGCTGGACTTAGACATCATTTCACTCTCACAACATTATGGTTGGTTGGAGAGAGTCCGAACCACAAGTACCGGGTCCATGGTTCTGGCCGTATACTGGGGGGACGGGGACGACTCCCATTAACCCCTGACTATACCGGGGATACGCTTATCACAATGTCTTTCTGGTCTGTGCTGAAGCAGGGCATTCTGGCAGCCAAGTGGCTTGACCTTTATTAGTGAGCCTGGTTACCCCCTCTCGGAACCACAGACTTAGAAATCGCCAGCTCATATACAGTGCATAAAATATATTTATATATATACCCTTATACAGTACACCATTTTAATAAAAAATATCACAAAATTCTTCTAAGTCCCTCGGGAAGAGTGAAAGACGCGCACGTTCATTTTCAGAGCTCCTAGACCTTCCTATAAGAAGTTAGCCAAAAAGTAGCTTCGAAAAACGCTTAGGTTAAGTTTCAGAGTTGCTTCTAATGTACCAAAGCTGGACTTAGACATAATTTCACTCTCACAACATTATGGCTGGTTGGAGACAGTCCGAACCACAAGTACCGGGTCCATGGTTCTGGCCGTATACTGGGGGGACGGGGACGACTCCCATTAACCCCTGACTATACCGGGGATACGCTTATCACAATGCCTTTCTGGTCTGTGCTGAAGCAGGGCATTCTGGCAGCCAAGTGGCTTGACCTTTATTAGTGAGCCTGGTTACCCCCTCTCGGAACCACAGACTTAGAAATCGCCAGCTCATATACAGTGCATAAAATATATTTATATATATACCCTTATACACCATTTAATAAAAAATATCACAAAATTCTTCTAAGTCCCTCGGGAAGAGTGAAAGACGCGCACGTTCATTTTCAGAGCTCCTAGACCTTCCTATAAGAAGTTAGCCAAAAAGTAGCTTCGAAAAACGCTTAGGTTAAGTTTCAGAGTTGCTTCTAATGTACCAAAGCTGGACTTAGACATAATTTCACTCTCACAACATTATGGCTGGTTGGAGACAGTCCGAACCACAAGTACCGGGTCCATGGTTCTGGCCGTATACTGGGGGGACGGGGACGACTCCCATTAACCCCTGACTATACCGGGGATACGCTTATCACAATGCCTTTCTGGTCTGTGCTGAAGCACGGCATTCTGGCAGCCAAGTGGCTTGACCTTTATTAGTGAGCCTGGTTACCCCCTCTCGGAACCACAGACTTAGAAATCGCCAGCTCATATACAGTGCATAAAATATATTTATATATATATACCCTTATACACCATTTAATAAAAAATATCACAAAATTCTTCTAAGTCCCTCGGGAAGAGTGAAAGACGCGCACGTTCATTTTCAGAGCTCCTAGACCTTCCTATAAGAAGTTAGCCAAAAAGTAGCTTCGAAAAACGCTTAGGTTAAGTTTCAGAGTTGCTTCTAATGTACCAAAGCTGGACTTAGACATAATTTCACTCTCACAACATTATGGCTGGTTGGAGAGAGTCCGAACCACAAGTACCGGGTCCATGGTTCTGGCCGTATACTGGGGGGACGGGGACGACTCCCATTAACCCCTGACTATACCGGGGATACGCTTATCACAATGCCTTTCTGGTCTGTGCTGAAGCAGGGCATTCTGGCAGCCAAGTGGCTTGACCTTTATTAGTGAGCCTGGTTACCCCCTCTCGGAACCACAGACTTAGAAATCGCCAGCTCATATACAGTGCATAAAATATATTTATATATATACCCTTATACACCATTTTAATAAAAAATATCACAAAATTCTTCTAAGTCCCTCGGGAAGAGTGAAAGACGCGCACGTTCATTTTCAGAGCTCCTAGACCTTCCTATAAGAAGTTAGCCAAAAAGTAGCTTCGAAAAACGCTTAGGTTAAGTTTCAGAGTTGCTTCTAATGTACCAAAGCTGGACTTAGACATCATTTCACTCTCACAACATTATGGCTGGTTGGAGAGAGTCCGAACCACAAGTACCGGGTCCATGGTTCTGGCCGTATACTGGGGGGACGGGGACGACTCCCATTAACCCCTGACTATACCGGGGATACGCTTATCACAATGCCTTTCTGGTCTGTGCTGAAGCAGGGCATTCTGGCAGCCAAGTGGCTTGACCTTTATTAGTGAGCCTGGTTACCCCCTCTCGGAACCACAGACTTAGAAATCGCCAGCTCATATACAGTGCATAAAATATATTTATATATATACCCTTATACACCATTTAATAAAAAATATCACAAAATTCTTCTAAGTCCCTCGGGAAGAGTGAAAGACGCGCACGTTCATTTTCAGAGCTCCTAGACCTTCCTATAAGAAGTTAGCCAAAAAGTAGCTTCGAAAAACGCTTAGGTTAAGTTTCAGAGTTGCTTCTAATGTACCAAAGCTGGACTTAGACATCATTTCACTCTCACAACATTATGGCTGGTTGGAGACAGTCCGAACCACAAGTACCGGGTCCATGGTTCTGGCCGTATACTGGGGGGGCGGGGACGACTCCCATTAACCCCTGACTATACCGGGGATACGCATATCACAATGCCTTTCTGGTCTGTGCTGAAGCACGGCATTCTGGCAGCCAAGTGGCTTGACCTTTATTAGTGAGCCTGGTTACCCCCTCTCGGAACCACAGACTTAGAAATCGCCAGCTCATATACAGTGCATAAAATATATTTATATATATACCCTTATACACCATTTAATAAAAAATATCACAAAATTCTTCTAAGTCCCTCGGGAAGAGTGAAAGACGCGCACGTTCATTTTCAGAGCTCCTAGACCTTCCTATAAGAAGTTAGCCAAAAAGTAGCTTCGAAAAACGCTTAGGTTAAGTTTCAGAGTTGCTTCTAATGTACCAAAGCTGGACTTAGACATAATTTCACTCTCACAACATTATGGCTGGTTGGAGAGAGTCCGAACCACAAGTACCGGGTCCATGGTTCTGGCCGTATACTGGGGGGACGGGGACGACTCCCATTAACCCCTGACTATACCGGGGATACGCTTATCACAATGCCTTTCTGGTCTGTGCTGAAGCAGGGCATTCTGGCAGCCAAGTGGCTTGACCTTTATTAGTGAGCCTGGTTACCCCCTCTCGGAACCACAGACTTAGAAATCGCCAGCTCATATACAGTGCATAAAATATATTTATATATATACCCTTATACACCATTTTAATAAAAAATATCACAAAATTCTTCTAAGTCCCTCGGGAAGAGTGAAAGACGCGCACGTTCATTTTCAGAGCTCCTAGACCTTCCTATAAGAAGTTAGCCAAAAAGTAGCTTCGAAAAACGCTTAGGTTAAGTTTCAGAGTTGCTTCTAATGTACCAAAGCTGGACTTAGACATAATTTCACTCTCACAACATTATGGTTGGTTGGAGAGAGTCCGAACCACAAGTACCGGGTCCATGGTTCTGGCCGTATACTGGGGGGACGGGGACGACTCCCATTAACCCCTGACTATACCGGGGATACGCTTATCACAATGCCTTTCTGGTCTGTGCTGAAGCAGGGCATTCTGGCAGCCAAGTGGCTTGACCTTTATTAGTGAGCCTGGTTACCCCCTCTCGGAACCACAGACTTAGAAATCGCCAGCTCATATACAGTGCATAAAATATATTTATATATATACCCTTATACACCATTTAATAAAAAATATCACAAAATTCTTCTAAGTCCCTCGGGAAGAGTGAAAGACGCGCACGTTCATTTTCAGAGCTCCTAGACCTTCCTATAAGAAGTTAGCCAAAAAGTAGCTTCGAAAAACGCTTAGGTTAAGTTTCAGAGTTGCTTCTAATGTACTAAAGCTGGACTTAGACATAATTTCACTCTCACAACATTATGGCTGGTTGGAGACAGTCCGAACCACAAGTACCGGGTCCATGGTTCTGGCCGTATACTGGGGGGGCGGGGACGACTCCCATTAACCCCTGACTATACCGGGGATACGCATATCACAATGCCTTTCTGGTCTGTGCTGAAGCACGGCATTCTGGCAGCCAAGTGGCTTGACCTTTATTAGTGAGCCTGGTTACCCCCTCTCGGAACCACAGACTTAGAAATCGCCAGCTCATATACAGTGCATAAAATATATTTATATATATACCCTTATACACCATTTAATAAAAAATATCACAAAATTCTTCTAAGTCCCTCGGGAAGAGTGAAAGACGCGCACGTTCATTTTCAGAGCTCCTAGACCTTCCTATAAGAAGTTAGCCAAAAAGTAGCTTCGAAAAACGCTTAGGTTAAGTTTCAGAGTTGCTTCTAATGTACCAAAGCTGGACTTAGACATAATTTCACTCTCACAACATTATGGCTGGTTGGAGAGAGTCCGAACCACAAGTACCGGGTCCATGGTTCTGGCCGTATACTGGGGGGACGGGGACGACTCCCATTAACCCCTGACTATACCGGGGATACGCTTATCACAATGCCTTTCTGGTCTGTGCTGAAGCAGGGCATTCTGGCAGCCAAGTGGCTTGACCTTTATTAGTGAGCCTGGTTACCCCCTCTCGGAACCACAGACTTAGAAATCGCCAGCTCATATACAGTGCATAAAATATATTTATATATATACCCTTATACACCATTTTAATAAAAAATATCACAAAATTCTTCTAAGTCCCTCGGGAAGAGTGAAAGACGCGCACGTTCATTTTCAGAGCTCCTAGACCTTCCTATAAGAAGTTAGCCAAAAAGTAGCTTCGAAAAACGATTAGGTTAAGTTTCAGAGTTGCTTCTAATGTACCAAAGCTGGACTTAGACATAATTTCACTCTCACAACATTATGGCTGGTTGGAGACAGTCCGAACCACAAGTACCGGGTCCATGGTTCTGGCCGTATACTGGGGGTACGGGGACGACTCCCATTAACCCCTGACTATACCGGGGATACGCTTATCACAATGCCTTTCTGGTCTGTGCTGAAGCAGGGCATTCTGGCAGCCAAGTGGCTTGACCTTTATTAGTGAGCCTGGTTACCCCCTCTCGGAACCACAGACTTAGAAATCGCCAGCTCATATACAGTGCATAAAATATATTTATATATATACCCTTATACACCATTTAATAAAAAATATCACAAAATTCTTCTAAGTCCCTCGGGAAGAGTGAAAGACGCGCACGTTCATTTTCAGAGCTCCTAGACCTTCCTATAAGAAGTTAGCCAAAAAGTAGCTTCGAAAAACGCTTAGGTTAAGTTTCAGAGTTGCTTCTAATGTACCAAAGCTGGACTTAGACATAATTTCACTCTCACAACATTATGGCTGGTTGGAGACAGTCCGAACCACAAGTACCGGGTCCATGGTTCTGGCCGTATACTGGGGGGGCGGGGACGACTCCCATTAACCCCTGACTATACCGGGGATACGCTTATCACAATGCCTTTCTGGTCTGTGCTGAAGCACGGCATTCTGGCAGCCAAGTGGCTTGACCTTTATTAGTGAGCCTGGTTACCCCCTCTCGGAACCACAGACTTAGAAATCGCCAGCTCATATACAGTGCATAAAATATATTTATATATATATACCCTTATACACCATTTAATAAAAAATATCACAAAATTCTTCTAAGTCCCTCGGGAAGAGTGAAAGACGCGCACGTTCATTTTCAGAGCTCCTAGACCTTCCTATAAGAAGTTAGCCAAAAAGTAGCTTCGAAAAACGCTTAGGTTAAGTTTCAGAGTTGCTTCTAATGTACCAAAGCTGGACTTAGACATAATTTCACTCTCACAACATTATGGCTGGTTGGAGAGAGTCCGAACCACAAGTACCGGGTCCATGGTTCTGGCCGTATACTGGGGGGACGGGGACGACTCCCATTAACCCCTGACTATACCGGGGATACGCTTATCACAATGCCTTTCTGGTCTGTGCTGAAGCAGGGCATTCTGGCAGCCAAGTGGCTTGACCTTTATTAGTGAGCCTGGTTACCCCCTCTCGGAACCACAGACTTAGAAATCGCCAGCTCATATACAGTGCATAAAATATATTTATATATATACCCTTATACACCATTTTAATAAAAAATATCACAAAATTCTTCTAAGTCCCTCGGGAAGAGTGAAAGACGCGCACGTTCATTTTCAGAGCTCCTAGACCTTCCTATAAGAAGTTAGCCAAAAAGTAGCTTCGAAAAACGCTTAGGTTAAGTTTCAGAGTTGCTTCTAATGTACCAAAGCTGGACTTAGACATAATTTCACTCTCACAACATTATGGCTGGTTGGAGAGAGTCCGAACCACAAGTACCGGGTCCATGGTTCTGGCCGTATACTGGGGGGACGGGGACGACTCCCATTAACCCCTGACTATACCGGGGATACGCTTATCACAATGCCTTTCTGGTCTGTGCTGAAGCAGGGCATTCTGGCAGCCAAGTGGCTTGACCTTTATTAGTGAGCCTGGTTACCCCCTCTCGGAACCACAGACTTAGAAATCGCCAGCTCATATACAGTGCATAAAATATATTTATATATATACCCTTATACACCATTTAATAAAAAATATCACAAAATTCTTCTAAGTCCCTCGGGAAGAGTGAAAGACGCGCACGTTCATTTTCAGAGCTCTTAGACCTTCCTATAAGAAGTTAGCCAAAAAGTAGCTTCGAAAAACGCTTAGGTTAAGTTTCAGAGTTGCTTCTAATGTACCAAAGCTGGACTTAGACATAATTTCACTCTCACAACATTATGGCTGGTTGGAGAGAGTCCGAACCACAAGTACCGGGTCCATGGTTCTGGCCGTATACTGGGGGGACGGGGACGACTCCCATTAACCCCTGACTATACCGGGGATACGCTTATCACAATGCCTTTCTGGTCTGTGCTGAAGCAGGGCATTCTGGCAGCCAAGTGGCTTGACCTTTATTAGTGAGCCTGGTTACCCCCTCTCGGAACCACAGACTTAGAAATCGCCAGCTCATATACAGTGCATAAAATATATTTATATATATACCCTTATACACCATTTTAATAAAAAATATCACAAAATTCTTCTAAGTCCCTCGGGAAGAGTGAAAGACGCGCACGTTCATTTTCAGAGCTCCTAGACCTTCCTATAAGAAGTTAGCCAAAAAGTAGCTTCGAAAAACGCTTAGGTTAAGTTTCAGAGTTGCTTCTAATGTACCAAAGCTGGACTTAGACATAATTTCACTCTCACAACATTATGGCTGGTTGGAGACAGTCCGAACCACAAGTACCGGGTCCATGGTTCTGGCCGTATACTGGGGGGACGGGGACGACTCCCATTAACCCCTGACTATACCGGGGATACGCTTATCACAATGCCTTTCTGGTCTGTGCTGAAGCAGGGCATTCTGGCAGCCAAGTGGCTTGACCTTTATTAGTGAGCCTGGTTACCCCCTCTCGGAACCACAGACTTAGAAATCGCCAGCTCATATACAGTGCATAAAATATATTTATATATATACCCTTATACACCATTTAATAAAAAATATCACAAAATTCTTCTAAGTCCCTCGGGAAGAGTGAAAGACGCGCACGTTCATTTTCAGAGCTCCTAGACCTTCCTATAAGAAGTTAGCCAAAAAGTAGCTTCGAAAAACGCTTAGGTTAAGTTTCAGAGTTGCTTCTAATGTACCAAAGCTGGACTTAGACATAATTTCACTCTCACAACATTATGGCTGGTTGGAGACAGTCCGAACCACAAGTACCGGGTCCATGGTTCTGGCCGTATACTGGGGGGACGGGGACGACTCCCATTAACCCCTGACTATACCGGGGATACGCTTATCACAATGCCTTTCTGGTCTGTGCTGAAGCAGGGCATTCTGGCAGCCAAGTGGCTTGACCTTTATTAGTGAGCCTGGTTACCCCCTCTCGGAACCACAGACTTAGAAATCGCCAGCTCATATACAGTGCATAAAATATATTTATATATATACCCTTATACACCATTTTAATAAAAAATATCACAAAATTCTTCTAAGTCCCTCGGGAAGAGTGAAAGACGCGCACGTTCATTTTCAGAGCTCCTAGACCTTCCTATAAGAAGTTAGCCAAAAAGTAGCTTCGAAAAACGCTTAGGTTAAGTTTCAGAGTTGCTTCTAATGTACCAAAGCTGGACTTAGACATAATTTCACTCTCACAACATTATGGCTGGTTGGAGAGAGTCCGAACCACAAGTACCGGGTCCATGGTTCTGGCCGTATACTGGGGGGACGGGGACGACTCCCATTAACCCCTGACTATACCGGGGATACGCTTATCACAATGCCTTTCTGGTCTGTGCTGAAGCAGGGCATTCTGGCAGCCAAGTGGCTTGACCTTTATTAGTGAGCCTGGTTACCCCCTCTCGGAACCACAGACTTAGAAATCGCCAGCTCATATACAGTGCATAAAATATATTTATATATATACCCTTATACACCATTTTAATAAAAAATATCACAAAATTCTTCTAAGTCCCTCGGGAAGAGTGAAAGACGCGCACGTTCATTTTCAGAGCTCCTAGACCTTCCTATAAGAAGTTAGCCAAAAAGTAGCTTCGAAAAACGCTTAGGTTAAGTTTCAGAGTTGCTTCTAATGTACCAAAGCTGGACTTAGACATACTGTAATTTCACTCTCACAACATTATGGCTGGTTGGAGACAGTCCGAACCACAAGTACTGGGTCCATGGTTCTGGCCGTATACTGGGGGGACGGGGACGACTCCCATTAACCCCTGACTATACCGGGGATACGCTTATCACAATGCCTTTCTGGTCTGTGCTGAAGCAGGGCATTCTGGCAGCCAAGTGGCTTGACCTTTATTAGTGAGCCTGGTTACCCCCTCTCAGAACCACAGACTTAGAAATCGCCAGCTCATATACAGTGCATAAAATATATTTATATATATACCCTTATACACCATTTTAATAAAAAATATCACAAAATTCTTCTAAGTCCCTCGGGAAGAGTGAAAGACGCGCACGTTCATTTTCAGAGCTCCTAGACCTTCCTATAAGAAGTTAGCCAAAAAGTAGCTTCGAAAAACGCTTAGGTTAAGTTTCAGAGTTGCTTCTAATGTACCAAAGCTGGACTTAGACATAATTTCACTCTCACAACATTATGGCTGGTTGGAGACAGTCCGAACCACAAGTACCGGGTCCATGGTTCTGGCCGTATACTGGGGGGACGGGGACGACTCCCATTAACCCCTGACTATACCGGGGATACGCTTATCACAATGCCTTTCTGGTCTGTGCTGAAGCAGGGCATTCTGGCAGCCAAGTGGCTTGACCTTTATTAGTGAGCCTGGTTACCCCCTCTCGGAACCACAGACTTAGAAATCGCCAGCTCATATACAGTGCATAAAATATATTTATATATATACCCTTATACACCATTTTAATAAAAAATATCACAAAATTCTTCTAAGTCCCTCGGGAAGAGTGAAAGACGCGCACGTTCATTTTCAGAGCTCCTAGACCTTCCTATAAGAAGTTAGCCAAAAAGTAGCTTCGAAAAACGCGTAGGTTAAGTTTCAGAGTTGCTTCTAATGTACCAAAGCTGGACTTAGACATAATTTCACTCTCACAACATTATGGCTGGTTGGAGACAGTCCGAACCACAAGTACCGGGTCCATGGTTCTGGCCGTATACTGGGGGGGCGGGGACGACTCCCATTAACCCCTGACTATACCGGGGATACGCTTATCACAATGCCTTTCTGGTCTGTGCTGAAGCACGGCATTCTGGCAGCCAAGTGGCTTGACCTTTATTAGTGAGCCTGGTTACCCCCTCTCGGAACCACAGACTTAGAAATCGCCAGCTCATATACAGTGCATAAAATATATTTATATATATACCCTTATACACCATTTAATAAAAAATATCACAAAATTCTTCTAAGTCCCTCGGGAAGAGTGAAAGACGCGCACGTTCATTTTCAGAGCTCCTAGACCTTCCTATAAGAAGTTAGCCAAAAAGTAGCTTCGAAAAACGCTTAGGTTAAGTTTCAGAGTTGCTTCTAATGTACCAAAGCTGGACTTAAATAATTTCACTCTCACAACATTATGGCTGGTTGGAGACAGTCCAAACCACAAGTACCGGGTCCATGGTTCTGGCCGTATACTGGGGGGACGGGGACGACTCCCATTAACCCCTGACTATACCGGGGATACGCTTATCACAATGCCTTTCTGGTCTGTGCTGAAGCAGGGCATTCTGGCAGCCAAGTGGCTTGACCTTTATTAGTGAGCCTGGTTACCCCCTCTCGGAACCACAGACTTAGAAATCGCCAGCTCATATACAGTGCATAAAATATATTTATATATATACCCTTATACACCATTTAATAAAAAATATCACAAAATTCTTCTAAGTCCCTCGGGAAGAGTGAAAGACGCGCACGTTCATTTTCAGAGCTCCTAGACCTTCCTATAAGAAGTTAGCCAAAAAGTAGCTTCGAAAAACGCTTAGGTTAAGTTTCAGAGTTGCTTCTAATGTACCAAAGCTGGACTTAGACATAATTTCACTCTCACAACATTATGGCTGGTTGGAGAGAGTCTGAACCACAAGTACCGGGTCCATGGTTCTGGCCGTATACTGGGGGGACGGGGACGACTCCCATTAACCCCTGACTATACCGGGGATACGCTTATCACAATGCCTTTCTGGTCTGTGCTGAAGCAGGGCATTCTGGCAGCCAAGTGGCTTGACCTTTATTAGTGAGCCTGGTTACCCCCTCTCGGAACCACAGACTTAGAAATCGCCAGCTCATATACAGTGCATAAAATATATTTATATATATACCCTTATACACCATTTTAATAAAAAATATCACAAAATTCTTCTAAGTCCCTCGGGAAGAGTGAAAGACGCGCACGTTCATTTTCAGAGCTCCTAGACCTTCCTATAAGAAGTTAGCCAAAAAGTAGCTTCGAAAAACGCTTAGGTTAAGTTTCAGAGTTGCTTCTAATGTACCAAAGCTGGACTTAGACATAATTTCACTCTCACAACATTATAGCTGGTTGGAGAGAGTCCGAACCACAAGTACCGGGTCCATGGTTCTGGCCGTATACTGGGGGGACGGGGACGACTCCCATTAACCCCTGACTATACCGGGGATACGCTTATCACAATGCCTTTCTGGTCTGTGCTGAAGCAGGGCATTCTGGCAGCCAAGTGGCTTGACCTTTATTAGTGAGCCTGGTTACCCCCTCTCGGAACCACAGACTTAGAAATCGCCAGCTCATATACAGTGCATAAAATATATTTATATATATACCCTTATACACCATTATAATAAAAAATATCACAAAATTCTTCTAAGTCCCTCGGGAAGAGTGAAAGACGCGCACGTTCATTTTCAGAGCTCCTAGACCTTCCTATAAGAAGTTAGCCAAAAAGTAGCTTTGAAAAACGCTTAGGTTAAGTTTCAGAGTTGCTTCTAATGTACCAAAGCTGGACTTAGACATAATTTCACTCTCACAACATTATGGCTGGTTGGAGACAGTCCGAACCACAAGTACCGGGTCCATGGTTCTGGCCGTATACTGGGGGGACGGGGACGACTCCCATTAACCCCTGACTATACCGGGGATACGCTTATCACAATGCCTTTCTGGTCTGTGCTGAAGCAGGGCATTCTGGCAGCCAAGTGGCTTGACCTTTATTAGTGAGCCTGGTTACCCCCTCTCGGAACCACAGACTTAGAAATCGCCAGCTCATATACAGTGCATAAAATATATTTATATATATACCCTTATACACCATTTTAATAAAAAATATCACAAAATTCTTCTAAGTCCCTCGGGAAGAGTGAAAGACGCGCACGTTCATTTTCAGAGCTCCTAGACCTTCCTATAAGAAGTTAGCCAAAAAGTAGCTTCGAAAAACGCTTAGGTTAAGTTTCAGAGTTGCTTCTAATGTACCAAAGCTGGACTTAGACATAATTTCACTCTCACAACATTATGGCTGGTTGGAGAGAGTCCGAACCACAAGTACAGGGTCCATGGTTCTGGCCGTATACTGGGGGGACGGGGACGACTCCCATTAACCCCTGACTATACCGGGGATACGCTTATCACAATGCCTTTCTGGTCTGTGCTGAAGCAGGGCATTCTGGCAGCCAAGTGGCTTGACCTTTATTAGTGAGCCTGGTTACCCCCTCTCGGAACCACAGACTTAGAAATCGCCAGCTCATATACAGTGCATAAAATATATTTATATATATACCCTTATACACCATTTAATAAAAAATATCACAAAATTCTTCTAAGTCCCTCGGGAAGAGTGAAAGACGCGCACGTTCATTTTCAGAGCTCCTAGACCTTCCTATAAGAAGTTAGCCAAAAAGTAGCTTCGAAAAACGCTTAGGTTAAGTTTCAGAGTTGCTTCTAATGTACCAAAGCTGGACTTAGACATAATTTCACTCTCACAACATTATGGCTGGTTGGAGACAGTCCGAACCACAAGTACCGGGTCCATGGTTCTGGCCGTATACTGGGGGGACGGGGACGACTCCCATTAACCCCTGACTATACCGGGGATACGCTTATCACAATGCCTTTCTGGTCTGTGCTGAAGCACGGCATTCTGGCAGCCAAGTGGCTTGACCTTTATTAGTGAGCCTGGTTACCCCCTCTCGGAACCACAGACTTAGAAATCGCCAGCTCATATACAGTGCATAAAATATATTTATATATATACCCTTATACACCATTTAATAAAAAATATCACAAAATTCTTCTAAGTCCCTCGGGAAGAGTGAAAGACGCGCACGTTCATTTTCAGAGCTCCTAGACCTTCCTATAAGAAGTTAGCCAAAAAGTAGCTTCGAAAAACGCTTAGGTTAAGTTTCAGAGTTGCTTCTAATGTACCAAAGCTGGACTTAGACATAATTTCACTCTCACAACATTATGGCTGGTTGGAGACAGTCCGAACCACAAGTACCGGGTCCATGGTTCTGGCCGTATACTGGGGGGACGGGGACGACTCCCATTAACCCCTGACTATACCGGGGATACGCTTATCACAATGCCTTTCTGGTCTGTGCTGAAGCAGGGCATTCTGGCAGCCAAGTGGCTTGACCTTTATTAGTGAGCCTGGTTACCCCCTCTCGGAACCACAGACTTAGAAATCGCCAGCTCATATACAGTGCATAAAATATATTTATATATATACCCTTATACACCATTTTAATAAAAAATATCACAAAATTCTTCTAAGTCCATCGGGAAGAGTGAAAGACGCGCACGTTCATTTTCAGAGCTCCTAGACCTTCCTATAAGAAGTTAGCCAAAAAGTAGCTTCGAAAAACGCTTAGGTTAAGTTTCAGAGTTGCTTCTAATGTACCAAAGCTGGACTTAGACATAATTTCACTCTCACAACATTATGGCTGGTTGGAGAGAGTCCGAACCACAAGTACAGGGTCCATGGTTCTGGCCGTATACTGGGGGGACGGGGACGACTCCCATTAACCCCTGACTATACCGGGGATACGCTTATCACAATGCCTTTCTGGTCTGTGCTGAAGCAGGGCATTCTGGCAGCCAAGTGGCTTGACCTTTATTAGTGAGCCTGGTTACCCCCTCTCGGAACCACAGACTTAGAAATCGCCAGCTCATATACAGTGCATAAAATATATTTATATATATACCCTTATACACCATTTAATAAAAAATATCACAAAATTCTTCTAAGTCCCTCGGGAAGAGTGAAAGACGCGCACGTTCATTTTCAGAGCTCCTAGACCTTCCTATAAGAAGTTAGCCAAAAAGTAGCTTCGAAAAACGCTTAGGTTAAGTTTCAGAGTTGCTTCTAATGTACCAAAGCTGGACTTAGACATAATTTCACTCTCACAACATTATGGCTGGTTGGAGACAGTCCGAACCACAAGTACCGGGTCCATGGTTCTGGCCGTATACTGGGGGGACGGGGACGACTCCCATTAACCCCTGACTATACCGGGGATACGCTTATCACAATGCCTTTCTGGTCTGTGCTGAAGCACGGCATTCTGGCAGCCAAGTGGCTTGACCTTTATTAGTGAGCCTGGTTACCCCCTCTCGGAACCACAGACTTAGAAATCGCCAGCTCATATACAGTGCATAAAATATATTTATATATATACCCTTATACACCATTTAATAAAAAATATCACAAAATTCTTCTAAGTCCCTCGGGAAGAGTGAAAGACGCGCACGTTCATTTTCAGAGCTCCTAGACCTTCCTATAAGAAGTTAGCCAAAAAGTAGCTTCGAAAAACGCTTAGGTTAAGTTTCAGAGTTGCTTCTAATGTACCAAAGCTGGACTTAGACATAATTTCACTCTCACAACATTATGGCTGGTTGGAGACAGTCCGAACCACAAGTACCGGGTCCATGGTTCTGGCCGTATACTGGGGGGACGGGGACGACTCCCATTAACCCCTGACTATACCGGGGATACGCTTATCACAATGCCTTTCTGGTCTGTGCTGAAGCAGGGCATTCTGGCAGCCAAGTGGCTTGACCTTTATTAGTGAGCCTGGTTACCCCCTCTCGGAACCACAGACTTAGAAATCGCCAGCTCATATACAGTGCATAAAATATATTTATATATATACCCTTATACACCATTTAATAAAAAATATCACAAAATTCTTCTAAGTCCCTCGGGAAGAGTGAAAGACGCGCACGTTCATTTTCAGAGCTCCTAGACCTTCCTATAAGAAGTTAGCCAAAAAGTAGCTTCGAAAAACGCTTAGGTTAAGTTTCAGAGTTGCTTCTAATGTACCAAAGCTGGACTTAGACATAATTTCACTCTCACAACATTATGGCTTGTTGGAGACAGTCCGAACCACAAGTACCGGGTCCATGGTTCTGGCCGTATACTGGGGGGGACGGGGACGACTCCCATTAACCCCTGACTATACCGGGGATACGCTAATCACAATGCCTTTCTGGTCTGTGCTGAAGCACGGCATTCTGGCAGCCAAGTGGCTTGACCTTTATTAGTGAGCCTGGTTACCCCCTCTCGGAACCACAGACTTAGAAATCGCCAGCTCATATACAGTGCATAAAATATATTTATATATATACCCTTATACACCATTTAATAAAAAATATCACAAAATTCTTCTAAGTCACTCGGGAAGAGTGAAAGACGCGCACGTTCATTTTCAGAGCTCCTAGACCTTCCTATAAGAAGTTAGCCAAAAAGTAGTTTTTTGAAAAACGCTTAGGTTAAGTTTCAGAGTTGCTTCTAATGTACCAAAGCTGGACTTAGACATAATTTCACTCTCACAACATTATGGCTGGTTGGAGACAGTCCGAACCACAAGTACCGGGTCCATGGTTCTGGCCGTATACTGGGGGGACGGGGACGACTCCCATTAACCCCTGACTATACCGGGGATACGCTTATCACAATGCCTTTCTGGTCTGTGCTGAAGCAGGGCATTCTGGCAGCCAAGTGGCTTGACCTTTATTAGTGAGCCTGGTTACCCCCTCTCGGAACCACAGACTTAGAAATCGCCAGCTCATATACAGTGCATAAAATATATTTATATATATACCCTTATACACCATTTTAATAAAAAATATCACAAATTTCTTCTAAGTCCCTCGGGAAGAGTGAAAGACGCGCACGTTCATTTTCAGAGCTCCTAGACCTTCCTATAAGAAGTTAGCCAAAAAGTAGTTTCGAAAAACGCTTAGGTTAAGTTTCAGAGTTGCTTCTAATGTACCAAAGCTGGACTTAGACATAATTTCACTCTCACAACATTATGGCTGGTTGGAGAGAGTCCGAACCACAAGTACCGGGTCCATGGTTCTGGCCGTATACTGGGGGGACGGGGACGACTCCCATTAACCCCTGACTATACCGGGGATACGCTTATCACAATGCCTTTCTGGTCTGTGCTGAAGCAGGGCATTCTGGCAGCCAAGTGGCTTGACCTTTATTAGTGAGCCTGGTTACCCCCTCTCGGAACCACAGACTTAGAAATCGCCAGCTCATATACAGTGCATAAAATATATTTATATATATACCCTTATACACCATTTTAATAAAAAATATCACAAAATTCTTCTAAGTCCCTCGGGAAGAGTGAAAGACGCGCACGTTCATTTTCAGAGCTCCTAGACCTTCCTATAAGAAGTTAGCCAAAAAGTAGCTTCGAAAAACGCTTAGGTTAAGTTTCAGAGTTGCTTCTAATGTACCAAAGCTGGACTTAGACATAATTTCACTCTCACAACATTATGGCTGGTTGGAGAGAATCCGAACCACAAGTACCGGGTCCATGGTTCTGGCCGTATACTGGGGGGACGGGGACGACTCCCATTAACCCCTGACTATACCGGGGATACGCTTATCACAATGCCTTTCTGGTCTGTGCTGAAGCAGGGCATTCTGGCAGCCAAGTGGCTTGACCTTTATTAGTGAGCCTGGTTACCCCCTCTCGGAACCACAGACTTAGAAATCGCCAGCTCATATACAGTGCATAAAATATATTTATATATATACCCTTATACACCATTTTAATAAAAAATATCACAAAATTCTTCTAAGTCCCTCGGGAAGAGTGAAAGACGCGCACGTTCATTTTCAGAGCTCCTAGACCTTCCTATAAGAAGTTAGCCAAAAAGTAGCTTCGAAAAACGCTTAGGTTAAGTTTCAGAGTTGCTTCTAATGTACCAAAGCTGGACTTAGACATAATTTCACTCTCACAACATTATGGCTGGTTGGAGAGAATCCGAACCACAAGTACCGGTCCATGGTTCTGGCCGTATACTGGGGGGACGGGGACGACTCCCATTAACCCCTGACTATACCGGGGATACGCTTATCACAATGCCTTTCTGGTCTGTGCTGAAGCAGGGCATTCTGGCAGCCAAGTGGCTTGACCTTTATTAGTGAGCCTGGTTACCCCCTCTCGGAACCACAGACTTAGAGTCTCCCTTTCAGGCGATAAGTTCAAGACTTCTACCGCCGCTTTCATTGACTCAGGAGCTGGAGGAAACTTCGTGGATCTTGAATTCGCCAGGTTAAACCGCATACCACTCGTGAGAAAGAAGGTTCCCATCGCACTCGTCTGTATCGATGGACGTCCTCTTACCCCGGCCCACATCTCCTTAGAGACGGCTCCCTTGCTTCTGTCCTCACATCTGCACAAGGAGATCTTAGTTCTCGATGCCACTCACGCTCCTGGGATACCCATCACCCTTGGTCTTCCTTGGCTACAGCTTAACAATCCTCTCATTGACTGGACTTCCTCTGCTCCCATTTCCTGGAGGCCGAGGTCAGACGAGACTCATCAACTGCTGGCCAATACCTCTGTTCCCGAAGTTATTCTACCTTCCATTTACCATCAATTCCGGGACGTTTTCAATAAGGTACAGTCAGACCTCTTGCCGCCACACAGGACTTACGATTGTCCGATCGATCTAGTTCCCGGTTACTCCCTACCCAATATGTATAAACGTAGAGATTGACGCTCATACAAGTGTATGGACTCACAAGCTGTATTACAGCATATAGGTAGATAGGAACTTCTATAAATAATTCCAGCATGTATATAATACTAGGTCAAGGGGGGACATGAACATGGGACCTAGCGGTCAGTCAGCGCGACTACCGCAGATATGGTTTACCCTGCTTACCCCCCTTAACATATACACTTCCCTAAATACACTTATCTACTTAGATTAGAATATAGTCTTCTAAAATGATTGAAGTCTAAATGTAGCTTTGTGACTGCTTAAAACATCTTCTTTCTCTTTATTTATCAAAGGTTATTCAATGTGATTAGTGTTTGTTTTTAATGTAATCCTAAACTAAAGTAGCACTGTGTCTGTTTGCAAAGTTTAGCTATGGGCAACATATGTTTGTCTCTTTTTTTAACATTAATAAAGTTGTTGAGTGTAAAAAAATGTAGCTTTCATCCCTCTTCCGCCTTCGCCCAATAGGAGCACAGCTGGCATGCGTTCCAGGGTGGAAACGGACGCATCCCAGTGACGTGGTCTCTGACTCTAGGACTAGTGCCAGAGGGGAGGCGATGTCACAGAGATGCGACGCGTCGCCGGCGCGCATGCGCAGTGTACTCGGTTGGGCGATTTTGGCGCAAAACGGGTGTATTAAAGGTAAGGAGGTATAGTGATGTGGTACACCTTGATAAAGTCCCGTGGGACGAAACATGTCGGTTGTGGGCTGTGTTTCTGTCCCTGTGCATTTATCCAATAAATCACCCTCAGTTTTAGCACGGAGTTGTGCCCTTTATTCATTTTTTCTACAGGATTCTCCCTGCAGACTTCTACTTCAGCTGTGCTCCTTGCTTCCCAAAACTCTACTCCCTACCCAAGTCCAAGACCTACCCCTTGTCGTTACCAGAATCTCACGCTATGGATGAATATATCCAGGAGAATCTCAAGAAAGGCTTTATTCGTCACTCCAATTCCCCAGCAGGGGCTGGGTTTTTCTTCGTCAAGAAAAAGGACGGATCGTTGAGGCCTTGCATCGACTACAGGGGTTTAAACCACATCACTATTAAAAATCGTTACCCCTTCCCCTTATTACCGAACTGTTCGATAAATTACAGGGGGCCAAGATTTTTTCCAAGTTAGATCTACATGGTGCCTATAACCTGGTGCGCATCAGGAAGGGGGATGAATGGAAGATGGCCTTCAACACGCGTCGCGGAATCACTCCCCTCGGCGATTCCTCTGCACAGCGCCGGGCGCGCCCACGCCCTCCTGCACGCACACCTGCACCATCCACTGGCTCTGTTCACACGCGTACACGAGTTACGGAGCAAGCTCAGTCTGCACACTCTTATTCCCGTCCCCCGGACCTCAGGCTCCGCCCCCGCACACTGCACGGGCATACTCAGGTTACTAACAAGACTCACCTGGCCTGTTATGCCTGCACCAATCTGCAGTGTCTCCCTGTAGCTCTTCCTGTCCCGCCTCCGTTCCTAATTAGACCTTCCTGCTTTATCTAGCTCCTCTCTGCTCAGTCTTTGCTCGACATAGTCTCTGTATGGAAGTACTTCTGGATTCTCTCAGTGTTTTCACAGGTTCTGACGCAGCTCGTACGACTACGCCTCTGGCTCTCGATCTCGGCACTCCTTGGACAACGCTCACTCTGGTAACCCCTTGAACTCGGCTTGGACTACGACCTATCTCCACTCTCCACTCCCTGACTTCGGAAAGGCATCATTCACTCTATCTCTACAACCGGTACCGGCAAGTATTGTCTACCTTACTACACCTGGCCTGGCAACGCTTCATACCACACTACGGACACGCTCCCTTTGCTGCGGGTGCGTGTATTACCACTTCCCCCTTCAGCTCAGGGGACGGGTCTGGTCTGCGGGCAGCACCGGCGTAACAAGCGCCTCCATCTATAGTAAGCCCCAGGAATGCGGGGAGGAATCCTTACCACAGAGATTCCCCACAGGGATGAGAGATTCCAGTCTCACACACGGATTATCTTTAAAAGCAGCAGTCTCTTTATTCTCTTGGGCAGCAGCAGCAGCAGCAGCCGACAGGTACAGTTGATGCACAGTCCACTAACTGTTCTCCCTTATGATGTTCCCTGCCGTCACTCTGGACCCAAAGGGCATCCAGAGTGGGGCTAGCTCTTCCCTCACCCCCTAAGCAGGGTGAGAGGTATTTGGTCCACCTCACTAACTACAGCTATTTCAGCTCTACTCATGAGCTGATCACTCCTCTCCTCACTAACTCACTCACTCACTACTCTCAGACTGACAGAACAGAACACACTAAATAGGAAATGCACTGCTCTTTTATGATCTCAGCAGGCACCGCCCCTGTGTCTCTTGCTTTGACACAGGGTCAGGTGACCTACCTCCACCACTCAGGGCAAGTGCTTGAAGTGGGGGGAACCCATTATAACTCCAGGCAACCTGCCCTTACCAGGGATTATACCAGGAGAAGGATAGAACTATAGCACCATTTCTTACCAGGGCTACATATAATAGGATTGCAGCAATAAAAGTACAGTACTACATTAAGACGTATATTCAAAATAGGAGGTAAATGAATAGAAGATTATTTACAGGGAAAAATCAGAGTGTAGACAAAGAGAATAATAATCTACTGAGGATGTAACGGACAAGCACACATTCTCAATCACAGACAGGTTATTGCCCCACAACCAGTGTATGTATGTATATATATACAGTATTTCAATATCCCTTTTAATTGCTAATAGTAAAGCTTCTCTCTGCATTGATCTAAATCATTTTCAGATGAGGTTTTAGAGGACAGATCCAAACCGCCCCCCCCCCCCTTCATTTCTTTAATACAAGAATGAAGCAGACGGTCTCGGGAGCAGAACCCCGTTAATTTCAGCTCTGGGGTCCCCCTGCTTCCGAAGATACTGTCCTCCGAAGGGGGTGCCTGTATCTCCTGCAGTTTTCTGCAGTTTAAAGCCCCCGATCACATGGGCCAATAGGAAGTTGCACCTGATGACATTACGGCTTCCTATTGGCTCGCGAGCTTTGAAAAGCAGTCGTAATGTGAACCCTGGAGTGGCTTCCGGCACCCACCACGGAGGTAAGTACCTCTGGAAGCAGGGGGTCCCCAGATGTGAAATTAATGGGGTTCCACTCCGGAGACCCCCTGCTTGAATTCTGTATTTAAAAAAATTAAAGAAAACAACAAAACAAACGGCTAGGATTTCCTCTGCAGGGGGGACATTATTGCTAAGAGGGTAATGATCAGTAATTAATCTTGTAACAAAGCTCCCATCAGGCTTCCAAGGATCGGCAATTTTCAGATTCAGTCCATTTTCTTGGTACCATTTTTACACAGACAGTACTTAGAGATAACATTTGTAAATGTACCCACCCCTTATTTATTTTTTTATATATAAACCAATAACTTTGACATATAGCCATTTCTAATTATGTCAGCTGCAGCAGATCACAGGGACCCTGTGTGTGCACGTACAAAAGAACCTAATACAAATGTTGACTGATGTCATCAACATTGAGGTTACATCACCAGATAATGCCAATTCTATGCCGTTCTTATTAACACAAGTTAAAACTGCAGTAGATTACTATTCTGTGATTTAAAGAGATTTATGGTGGTATCAGCTTAAATCTGCTTTCTTCTTTATTAAAGTTATTAGGTCTTTAGCCTTTAAAAAAAAAAAAAAAAAAGCATTTAATCATTTTTTTTTCTTTTTATGGGCGCATAGATGAATGTTGTTATGAACAGATGGCAACACCCCAAGAGAGAAACAGAAGAATTCCAGGTGCTGTCTTCTATTTTATATTTCCAAGCAAGACACAAACATACACGAATGCTCTGATCACAGTAGAGAACTCTGAACAGCTTCACATTTTCAATGTGTAATCATTACTATACGCTTGACACAGCCTGGATGAGGTAAAGGAAGATGTATACATTGGTGAGGCTGATGTGGTAGAAAGTCTTGACTGGTCAGATTAAGGAATAAAAGCGTTTTAAAAGCAATATCTATTCTCTCTCTTCTCTCTCTTCTCTCTCTCTCTCTCTCTCTCTCTCTCTCTCTCTCTCTCTCTCTCTCTCTCTCTCTCTCTCATTATGCACGCCAAACTATAAGACCTAGGGCAACCAAACTTGGAAGGTTTACTTTATGTATAAAAACCATAGTCATGGTTTGGATCCTCTCGAACATTCCAAAGAGGGTGCTGCTAGGAACGTTATGTTCCATGTGCTGTAACTGGTAGGCTTTGTATCTGGCACGTGCCATCATAATGCACATAGCCTGGTTGGTAGCAGATAAGGAGAGTCAGATAGCTATAAAGTTTACCCAGAAAGCAGACGAAGAAAGAAAGAGGAAGTCAGGTGGCACGTGAGGAGAAAAATCGGGTTATAACGGAAGGTCTGCTGCAGCTATATCAAATCGAATTGTACTGGAGAACAGGAGGAGACATAATGTATAAGGGAGATGTTTTATAGAGCTATAAGCAAAAATCCCTGAGTCCTCGGTTAAGCCGGTGTGAGTAGCCTCTACTCACTATTAAGCACCGCCCTGTGACTCCTTTGGATTGAAGCTGCTAGCATGGCTGCTGCTAAACTGTGTGCGTCCTCCGGTTTGCCCCCGGTGGCGTTTCCTCGATCAAAAAAGTAGACAGAACAAAAAAGGATCAAAGTAACAGCTGCTCCAAGGTAGAAAAAAATGGGGAAACCCACCAGCCATAGAAAATTAAAAACAATTTATTAGGCTACATAAAAAACATAAAGACAGTGAAAAAACTCCACCCACGCATTTCACGCCACCTATGGTGCTTTTTCAAGGAAAAAGATTCCCCATTTTTTCTACCTTGGAAGAGATGTTACTTTGATTTTTTTTTGTTCTACAGACATAAATTGGCATATTTTATTATTATTTTATTACAAACTTTGAAAGAAAGACTGTTGATCACATTTTCCTTTTATTTTATTTGTTTACTATATTCTTCAGGTGGAATTTGAGGAACAAGTGTGTTATGCAGCACTGGACCTCAGCCCTAAAAAGCCCAGGAAAAATAAAAAAAAGAAAGCCTGCCATATAGATGCTCAAGATTGTGTGGAGGACAGAAAACCCCTGAAGCCTGGCAATATCGTATCTAGATCCAGCATATACCTCAACAGTGAGCAGTTAAAAGCTGAAAGCAATGCCGCAGAGGATATGATCCATGACGACCCAATCAGGCTCTACCACCTAATACATATGTAACCCTTCTATGGTACCCCACCTGACATGAGATTGGGGGTACACTCCTTCTGGTCACTGAGTGGTCTGGGTGCTGTGACCTGCTGGTAAACAGGAGGGCTGAGTGCTCCGCGGTGTTGTGGGGAGAACCCAGGACAGGGACAGGAGGTGTGGTGTGGGACAGGTTACCTTGTTCTCTCAGGGTGCACAGTGCCTCCAGCCAGCAGGGATCCCCTGGGTCTACAGAGGAGAGACCCCCACTGACACTCCATTCTCCATACACAGGGACACACACAGCAGCTTCTTTTCTGTGGATCTTTATTCAGAGCAGCATAGATGTGCAGACAGCATACAGCATGATATCACAGGCTTGGAGTAATCTCTGCCCCTCTGCTCATGGCAGCTTGAATTCCCCTCCCTCCTCACCCAGGTGGGGAAGGAGGGAGAGAACTCTTCTTGGCTTGCTATCTCTCTCAGCTCTCTCTGAAGACTAACTCCTGATCACTAACTAACATACTATATTTTTGGAGACATGTCTCAATTTGAATATCCTCAGGGAGTGTCTCTAACTTTGAATCATTACAACTCAAAGCTGGATAACGATTGTCTCACACACACATCCGGGGGTGTTCCAACCCATATCCACCCTTTGGATTAACATGCTCAAAGGTTGCTTAGGCCCGCCTCTGAATATTGCTACAATACTTCAGAGCTGAAACTCACAAACAGGCTAACTGAAGGAATGAACCTTTCCACTGCCCGTTCTAACAGGACTGACAGAGGAAAGGCCCAGAATTAGCAATAGCTGCCGAAGGCCAGGCTATACATAAAACAAGAAACATATCTACAGAGGACCAAAATCAAACTGATTGACCCACCCGAAGCAGAATTTGTGATCTGCTGACTGGGATTTTTTTGTGCTTAATATGATCTGGGGTACTTGCATCATCTGTACTTGGCATATACCACGAACGGAAAAAGTGTAATTGCGAAAATAATATACTGAGCAATAAACAAGAAGAATATAAAGGAAGCATGTTGAAAGAAAACATGATAGGGAGCTCACTTTAACAGGTCAACGGCCTCTAGATTCTTTTAGTACTGAGATGAGAAAAGGTACAAGCACAGATCCCTCATGACCAATTGTTAGTAGCCTTATTTACTGACTGTGGGACCTTCCTTAGGTCTTACAGTAGTAGTAGAAAATGAGTGTGCTGAAAGCTCTTTCATCTCACTGGTAAAGATGTTTGCAGTAGTGTGAAACATGAATACAACTGCACAAAAGAGCGTTCAATAATGCCAGCCTTGATTACACATCCAAAGCGAAGTAAATATATTGCAATAAGACTGTTTTGTATCGGTCTTCGTTTGGAAGGACTGTAATACTTACTAAAAATGAACAGTGCAGTATACGGAAAAATGGTTGTAGATAACTTTGTATAAAATGATTTCATATATAAACAAGTACATATACATGTGCTGGATTATATGAATATATTAAGATGCTGGAAGAACCACTGTGTGAATTTACAAATAACCTATATATGTTTTTTTATATTTAAGGACCTGAAGAATCCAGTTCTCCATGTTAATTTGTTGGTAAAATCTGTGTTTATTTATTTTGTTTTTCCAGTGCTCTCCTTTGTATATATTAAAAAAAAAAATTAAGGGACACATCTGAATTAGGTGCCTGTCTGTGCACTTTTTTTTGTGGTTCCCATTGTGTCTTTTTTCTTTATCTCATAGCTTAGTGATGAAAGTTATAGGAAGGGGTGCTTAACAGTCAGTACAATTCTTCTTTTTTTTTTTTTTTACGGTGATTAGTTTATAATTTTTCACTTACAACAAAAATTCTTATGTATAGTTTATTAATCTATTTCAAGTTTTCATTGCTGCAACAGATAATAATGGGGTCCATATGCAGTAAAGCGCAGAGATTCTCAAATGTCCCCATCTTGTGGGCAACTGCATTGTTAGTAAACATTTGGAAGATACACACACACACACACACACACACACACACACACACACACACACACACACACACACACACACACACACACACACACACACACACACACACACACACACACACAGTATATAGCAAATGAAAATATAAATTGTGAGCACATTCACATGTCTTAGACAGGTCTGCAACCCCGCCTTTCAACCATTATCACCTAACATACAGTGCTTCCACTGCAGCAAGGGATTCTGGGAAATTACATGCAAATGAGCACACAATGTGTCACCTTTTGCCTGAAATCCATTTACATGGACCCCATATAAGCAAATGCTCTGCTGTTCACACAGCTTTTACGCACAGCATGGGATTAGATGCAAAGCCAGTCAAACCACGCACAGACATGCTTCAACCTTAATGGGTCTCATCAATGTGAGGTTTGTTGTACTGGCTTTGCAATTTTCAAGGCTGGGTGGATTTACCTAACACATTTTAAGTCATGGTGGGTGAAAAAGGCAACAAAAAATCTCCAGCGTTAGCATATAGCCAATAAAGAATATCACTTGTGAGCACATTCATATCCCAGAATCCCTTGCTGCAGTGGAAGCACTGTATGCTAGATGATAATGGTGAAAGGCAGGTTTGTAGACCTGTCTAAGACATGTGATTGTGCTCACAAGTGATATTCTTTATTGGCTATATGCTAACGATGGAGGTTTTTTGTTGCCTTTTTCACCCACCAAAACTTAAAATGTGCACACACACCACTACAAAGGAAAAGGGGGGAGAAGCTGGTACAAATTAACAGGGTCTGAAAGGGGGCCCGGGACCCGACTATATTGCATGTTTTCGCTTTCTCGGTAGTATCATTATTTGTCACTCCTTGCTGCCGCCCTCCTTCTCCTTCTGAACCGCAGTATTAAATGACATCAGAACGTCGTGTTATCATGGCAACGCGACACCGTCACGGTGACGTCAGCGGCGTCATTTTACGCTGTGGTTCAGATGGAGAAGGAGGCCGTAAGCAAAGAGGCGGCCACACATCTAAGTGCGGGAGAGAAAAGAGCTGCTAAGTGTCCCGGAAAAAAACATTTCACCGGGGCCCGAACTCACTCTTGGCAGCCCAGCATGTATCTACGATTAACCATATATACCGTACAATACCCAGGCAGGAACTTGGATAAAGGACACAGCACACTGAGTGAATCAAAAAAGTTTGTATTGTGGTCAAGAAATGATACCAATGTTTTGGTCAGCTATGGGGCCTTCATCAGCAGACGGAGACGTTGGTACCATAAATAAGTAAGATAAAAGTGACAGACCTCAGCAGAAAGTTGTGTGGAGAGAATATGAAAGGCTTCAGGGATAATCACTGTTGAGTCAAGGTCTGATGCATCTGAACTTCATAAAGAAACATAGAAACCTTAGAACCTTAGAACAACACTCCATTCCATTACTCATTGTACTATGACCTGCACGGTATTGTGATGTCATTTCACCCATTCAATATGTTCTCAGAGGATACCAGTAACTCAGACTAATCCACGGAGGAAACTTGGATTCACTTTACTATTTGGGATTACACATGGACTACCTGATTCCCACTCAGATTTTGTGATTGATACTACTGTAACCCCCTGTATCTGCTATCAGCACAGGACATGGCCCCTTTAAGAATTACATTCCACTGGACCATGTGACTGTGCTTAGCCAGTGGAGTGACAGTTGGAAAGGGAGCCGAGGGAGTGAGGCTACTACAGAGAGAGATTAGGGAGCCCGGCTGTGCATGAATTACACCAGGTTGGAGTGGGTGAGCTAACCCACAAAGGATTTAAACTGCAGTTATATTGCCATCAGTTTGATCTTTATGAAGCACCAGGCCTGCAACACACACACAGTTTATGAGCTGCAACGATTGTGCTAGCGCACCAGGATCTACAGGCCAGTACCCCATGATTGGGAGGCCAGACAGAGATAAAAGTTATTATTTGTTTGCACAGCGTTCGCACTGTTGGTATAGTTTGCTTAAATATGTGTATGGAGTGATTCTGAGATTAAGTCACCGTACTAATTCATATGAGATATGCAACACCACAAATTATAGCTATGAGAATATAAAAATTGTTATAATTCATTACCACTGTGTTGTATCTTGTCACTACAGTCTCACACAACATGTAGCTCACACTATAAGAATTAAACAATAACCCATAGGACTCAGGCTCCCACCTCAGTGATAGGCCATATAATCTGAGGTAAAATAAAGAGGGGTTATATGTATATAATATATATATATATATTTTTTTAATTCTCAATATATTTTAATACATAACACAAAAAAAAGCACACGCTTCATAGCGCGTAACTGTGTACAAAAATGGGTAAATTTATTAAGGAGAGTGTCCTTAGGAGATACACTTACAAAAGGTTAAAATAACATGTACATTGGAGAGAAACTGTATGGGGCGTCATCTACAGGAGCAGGGGGGGGGTGGGGGGCATAGTGATACTGTGCATCTGGTGTAGCTGCATCTGACTCCTGCCACGAGCCCTGCAGCGTTTCAAGTGCTCAAAAGAGCTTCCTTCTGTAATGCACCGTTGGAAATACAGGCAGAGCAGCTGAAAGGTAACGAGAACACAGTACCTCCTCCCACACGCCCGCCTGAGATGACGTCACCGCGTCTCTACGCGTTTCGTCACGTTGCGTGACTTCCTCAGGAGTTGATTGGTTGATGTGTCATAGCCAGTTTTATAGGGCAAAGTCCACGTAAACACGGCGAAAAAAGCTCAAAGAAGACTGGAATCAGCTCTGCTGATTCAACACACAATCGAAAACGGCTAATAGTATGATATTATTGTTAGAAAAATGATATAATCAATACTAAAATCGCATAAAATGCACTGTGTGCTATAAAAAACTAACAAAAACAAACCAGTATAAATATTAAAGGTGGATACATTAGTGATAAATATAAAAATAAACACTAGCAATAAAAATCGGTGTATATATAATACCCGTAAATATAGCATAAACTAATCTAATCATTAGATCTTCAGTGGTGATAGAAAATAAATGCACTGTGGTATACAGCTACTTGAAGTAAAATTTATAATATTTGCAGTCCACCTACAATCAATGAGAAGCATTGATTTAATTATTTTGTCGAGGGAGTTTATGATTTTTCGATTAACTGGGTCAAAGTTACAAGATTATACAAAAATTGTGACAAGTTTTAGAAGTAGATAAAAAGGAATCTGTACGTTGCTTTGTATAGGGTTCCTGAAAGATTACGGGTAGATTTGGAACAGATATTAGCACGCATTAAAGAACTGCATCCGTTATAATAAAAAACAAAGAGAATATCCACCCAAGTTAAACTTCGTATCTCTGACCAACATTGTGTATATTTGTCAAGAGTTGGAAAACTTCAGAAGAATGTCAAATATTGAAAAGACCCAGAGCTAGATATTTATCCTGATCCCCTTCACCCATGATGTGATCAATGAAAAGTGTATGACCTAGATCTATATACAGATGAGGCGCGATACAAGTTCCCCGTGCATCACGTGGTGGACCGCGGCTCAAGTGCGGCCAAGCACGATCACAGCCCAGCGCAGAGGTAATTTCCCTAGAATTTTTAACGTTGCTGCCTATATCTATACTGTATATATTTGTTTATTCTCTAATTAAGTTTACGTCAAACCACTTATTTTGCTTAGGGAGTGTACAAAATACATATTGGGTGTTATTCATTCAATTGAGATGGAGCCGATAGAGGCACTATGGCACACAAACTCCCATGGATGTCAATGGCAATTTCCACTCGATGGTGCCATTACAGATGAATTAATAACCCCCATTGTCCCATCTGTAACCCCAGGGGATGCTATGTACAATAATGGTTGTGTTACCACTTATATAGTAATATTCTTTGCAAGTACCTAAGCAACTGAAGGTTCACATATCAACAAAATAACACTGCTGTACTAAAACCATGACGACACAGCACTGGTTGTTCCAAGAACAGTCTGACATTGATTGACCTGCTAAATCTGAAAGGAATTTCAAGATTAACTAAACCCTAGTATCTCTGCCTATGAAAAGAATATGAAAACCAGAAACAGGCACTCAAAACATTAATATTTGACATTTCAGTTACTGTACCAAAGTAATCTTTATCAAGCCTTAATGAATAAGCACAAGCAAAGCTCCCTTCATTACACCTTCTTCAATGTTATGGTTAGAGGTCCAAGAAAAATCAAGGTCTTGGCAATTAAAGATTGAATGCGTAATTGAGAAGACTCCCACCCCCTCATTAAGAGGTCCTTGATGAAAATAAAATTTTACTTAAAAGAAGTTAAAGCAGACATGTTTTAAAGTCTGATTACATTTGTTTAAACAAAGACCATTTCATTGCTACATTTTCATTATACCGCTCAACCCCCTTATAACGCTTTTCTTGGGGTCCAAAGAATCACATCGCGCTATAAGCAGATCGCGTTAGAAATAATGTATAATTGTATGCATTGTACAATAAAGTATTTAAGATATCAATAATCGTGTTAAGTATTCATAAATAAGAAAAGTGGGAGCCACGCTTGCATCGCGGTATAAGCAGATTCGCGTTGTAACGGATCGCCTTATAATGGGGTTGAGCTGTATATATGTTTTGGTAAACTAGGATTGTGCATGTAAAGGCAGGCTACAGATTAAAAAAACAATACATTATGAGGCAAAGTAATACATTTTACACCTACGGAAGGGAATGCCAAACCAGTTTACATTCTTGCACCCAATACAAAATCCTTAGAATAATTCAAGGAGAACAAGTTATTGTAAAAAGTATGCCCTCTAACAGCCAGGTATATTTTATGCATCATTCAGTGTTGAATGAACGTGACTTGTTGCTAAATGCTGGCCTTATATATGGTGAGAACGTATAGTAGAGGACTTGCTATACAGGTGTAGTGTGTTAGGATCGTGCAGTAAACTTCAATTTCAGGAAATATAACTTTCTTGCTTTTTTTTGAGAACATGAATATTTTCACAAAATCTGGACATACAAAAACAATAACTATACAAGACGAAGTATTTTATATAGTAAACCACAAAGTTTAATGACAGTTCCACAATATTAACTCACAAAAACATTACATTGAACAAATACTGTATAAAAGTAACCATATACAGGTTTAGTGAACACAACCATACTGTTGAAAATATTTACATCTTTCAGCATAAATGTTGAGGTTTCCATAGTATTTGTATAACTGGGCAATCGGTGTTTTAAAATAATAATAAAAAAATTTAAAAAAAAGAAAAGAATCGCCACAATATTTAAAATAAGTATTACATTTGGATAAAACGGATCTAAATAGAAATGTTTTTACAATTAAGAAACAGTTGAACTAGACACACTAAGTGGCAGTTAAAATAAAAAAAAAACATGTACATTACAGGAATATCCCGTTATCAGTTACACAATTGCCTCGATTAAAAATGTATCCTAACATTAAAACCATGCTTTTCAACTCAACTGAATTTACTTGCTAATTGGAAGTAAAAAAAGGATAAAATGCGGCGAATTCAGATTTCCCCAAATCTGCATTTCAAATCCACTTAACACGTTAGTAATATAGCTGGGACTTCCTATCCACACAAAAGGTTTACAGGTTTATTCTCAGTCGGCACACGAAATACGCGTCAAGAATGGAAATGTTGGATTCCGTGATGTTACGGCGCATCTCATGACATGACCAACTGAGTTCTATGACAACATTTTCACGTGCGTATTATAGCTCCTGGGAGATAGGCGATGGAGAGCAATATCCACCTTCACCTACATAAGGGACAATGCAGAAACTGGAGACGTACAGCTGTGGACTCCCGTTGTAAAATGTGCAGATGCTTAATACAGGTGTAGCTAAACTAAATTTACCTATAAGCTAGGAAAGCCACAGGCTTGTGACCACAGCGTTCCCCGGCAGCAGGCATCGATAGTGCCTAGGGACAGATACAAGGAATGAACCCTCTCCCACAGGAAGCCGTGGCTTTTACCTTCCCTGGAGCCTAGGGATGTTTGTTTTTTTTCTGCCGTGGCTCCAGGAATGCTAGATTTGCCTACATTTGTAGGCAACCTAAAAGGACTTTAATGATTTACTCTTAGGATAAAATGCAACCAGCAAAGGGATTGCTTAAGCATGAATCAGTACAAAAATATACATATTTCAAAAATGATCTTGCAGTTCTCAGCAGCCGAGTCAATATCTTACTTGTAGCTCAATTTCCTGTAGATGCTAAAAAGAAGAGCAGTATATTAGAAATCTTTAATATCCCATAACTCTTCACAAATACAAAGAGATGAAAAAGACAAATACAGGGGGTCTCTAATGCTGTTACTTCTTCACCCCCCCCCCCCCCCCATATCTGGCATTCACTAATCTACCAGGATCTATGGAGCATGTGGTTAACTTAATTTATCATAACTAGAATGTACACAACTTTCACGTTAACCCTTAAGAGAAGTTTCAACAGTTTATACATTGGCAGGTTCTACGTATTCTATTTTAATGTCGCGACTGGAGATAAAAATGTTACACAAATGAGCAAAACTGGTCAATTTGGGACTTCCGCCACAAACAAATAATTAGTGACATTTCCAAATATTCGCCACGCTTTACAAATGTATTATTTACTACAAGCTCTGGTGAGATGCCATCTTCAGCAAAATGTACGTGAAATTAGTTACTGTAAATACAATCTGTGCGGCACAGAGACAGAAATACACCACATGCCTAACTGGAGTCAGAGTTGGTAGTAATACTGTAGTATTTGTGTATGAATGGGAGTCTTCTGGGCTGCATATTTCCATAAGGGAAACAGTAAAAATCCTGATGAACAATAGGCCTCAGCCCCTAGGAGAGTGCAAGAGAACCTGCCACGCCCTGGCTATTTTTCCCCCACTTCACAACTGCCACTTCAATGTGAGGAGCGTAGGGGGGATGGAAACTGAATGCAGAACACGGATCTCAGTCTCGCGATCCCTCTGAGCTCAAGCACAGTGCTAGGACATGTCAGTAGGGACCACCACAACCTGTTAGAGCCACCAAGAGAACCATATGATACCTCTAGCACCGATTGACTATATATATATATATATATATATATATATATATATATATATATATATATATATATATATATGAACAGATGGCATTCTCGTGTATAAAAGTGATTGTAGGTGCTTGTCCCATAATAAGCAGATAGACAAAAGTATCCTCACCGGGCAGACTTTGTAGCAGGCTTTCCAGAAAGAACGAGACCGCACATCAGGCAACCTGAATTCCAAGATGTATTGCAGGTAAGTGGCACAAACACCCGACGTTTCGGTCCAGTTTGTAGGACCGAAACGTTGGGTGTTTGTACCACTTACCTGCAATACATCTTGGAATTCAGGTTGCCTGGTGTGTGGTCTCGTTATTTCTGGAAAGCCTGCTACAAAGTCTGCCCCATATAGTTACTGGAGTAATAATTATGATTCAACATTTAATTATTATTCAATTGAATTTATATAGTCACAATATAGTAAATATTGCTTTTGTGTGCGGTATGATGAACACATTTAGTAAGGTTAATACCCTGGTTAAGTTCTGCCTTGCGTCTGTGTCAAAAGCTTAGGTTCCAAGTGCAGGCCCATGTACTAAAATATATAAGGGAATGCCGGCTCTCTAATTCTTTATATGAAAATGACAGCTGGGGCGACCAAGACGGATCGCGTGTACTCAGATTTGCAATTCTAAGGACGTTCTCTCCAAAGGATCCATTAAAACCAGATTTAAATGGAGTTACCATGGGGTTGGTATGTCTTTACAACTACAGGCTAGCAAGAATTAAATGTTTTGTACAGTATGTGTTGGTGTACAAACCAATGTACGTGGTTGTTATAATGATATTCTACACATTTTTACATGTAACCAGTTGCAGATACATTAATTTCACCCACAAATTACATTTAATATGTATATATCTGAGGGGTTATCTGGAATATGATGGTGCTGGTTAAGTACTTGGAGAGACTTATGGAGTCTTTTATACTCTGATTAAAGTCGAAATAAATGAAAGTCCTCGATTTCAGGTCATAAATGTGTCCCCGGTCAAGGGAAAGTGATAAACAATCAAGACACTCCCCTACAGACTTGTAAAGGTATTTAGAGACCCGTTTTGTGGTTGATCCCTTTCATACACTCAAGCATCTACGTGACATTTATCAACATGGCTTTCTTTCTATTGTACTCTTTTTCCATAGGAGAAATTCTCTACCCGCAGATTAGTGAAGTGCTCAGGGACGAGAATGCGGTAAACACTCCCTAATTGGAATGCATGTTAAATGTGGTGAGAGATAATATAATGTGTACAGTTGCATTTATGCTTGTACTGTACTTCTTTTACATCTGACATTCAGCTCTCGTGACATGTTTTACAGGAACATTTATCACGACTCCATATATTAACCAAACTGTGATGGTAATAACAACAGCCAAACCAGGATTTGATACTAAACATTGTGCCTTTAAAAACAAAAAACAGAAACAATGCACATTTATGCTTTCAAACAAATAGTTAAGAAATGAAAAAACACATGGATTTTTACTGGCTGCTCAACAGCTAAATCAGGTTTCAAATTAAACTAAGGAGTACTGAAGAAAGCTTATGTTACTAAATCCTTTGTTCCATTTTTTAGAAGTTACTGGTCCTTTGTACTCTTCTAGGTGAGCTCCAAGTATTGGGACCTCTTGGGCTCCAGCTGTATCCCCTCTGAGCCAAAGAACCTTGAAGCAGAATGAAAATTCATATACCGAGATTTGGTCATAGGAATGACAGGCTGTCGTAATTTACTTCTGTTGTAAACATGTTGTTTTCATTGGAATTAGACAGTCAATACACATTTGAAGTGAGATAATATCATAGGTAAGTTGGCAAGAGAAAACTGTGCTGTGATGAGTAACAAAATAATACCTATAACAGAAAACCTGCTGCACTGCACCTTCCTATATCGATGTTCTCTCTTGGTCATCATACCATAAATATGTCAGTATATCTACTCGTTCCATACTCAAAAATAATTCAAAACGTGTGTGAAGTCTGCTTCTCAACAGGTTAACTACAGATTTGACAATCAATTAGGTAAGATTGTTTTTCTCTGTACTTGTTCCCAAATCTCTGTCACCCAGAGTACACCAAATTATTGTAAAATGAACTTGCACTGCAAATTGATAATGAAATACATTGCTAAGTGTTCTAAACAACTTACCAGAGGCACTTGGACTCAGAGATAATGTACGATTTGAAAGAGCAGGATATTCATTCTGCAAATCAAATAGTTCTATATTATGCAAAGCACAGACTTATTATTTCTTACCTTAACTACTAAACATTGCTAATAAACATTATTTGAATTTAAACCGGTCACCAAAAGAACAGGAAATTTGGCATACTTTCTAGGAGCACGTGCCGTCCGACTTAAGAATGTAAACTGGCGATGCAATAAGGATTAAGCAATATAACATTGTCTCTTCAACTTTGTTAGCCCTTCACAGTTTAAAGTACAAAATTGAGACCACTGCAACATTAAAAAAAAAAAAAAAAGCTGTGTGTGCTGAGCACGCGCATAGTAAGTGAAACTTCTTTGACTTTTGTCACAGAAATTGTATTTGTGTTGGTGATGTTTTAATTAAAAATCAAAATACAATTTCAGTTACAAAACGCAAATAAATTTGACTTAGAATGCGCGTGCTCGGCACACATCCCATGTATTAGCTATTTGCACTAAGTGTGAATTCCTTGTGTGTATGTGTGTCAGTGTGTGTGTAAGTCAGTCAGTCAGTCAGTCAGTGTGTGTGTGTGTATGTCAGTCAGTCAGTCAGTGTGTGTGTCAGTCAGTGTGTGTGTGTGTGTCAGTCAGTGTGTGTGTATGTGTGTCAGTCAGTGTGTATGTGTAAGTCAGTGTGTGTGTCAGTCAGTGTTTGGGTGGGTCAGAGTGTGCGGGGGGGTGTGGGTGAGTCAGTCAGTGTGCGGGGAGGGGTGGGTGAGTCAGTCAGTGTGCGGGGAGGTGTGGGTGAGTCAGTCAGTGTGCGGGGAGGGGTGGGTCAGTCAGTCAGTGTGCGGGGAGGTGTGGGTGGGTCAGTCAGTCAGTGTGCGGGGAGGTGTGGGTGGGTCAGTCAGTCAGTGTGCGGGGAGGTGTGGGTGGGTCAGTCAGTCAGTGTGCGGGGAGGTGTGGGTGGGTCAGTCAGTCAGTGTGCGGGGAGGTGTGGGTGGGTCAGTCAGTCAGTGTGCGGGGAGGTGTGGGTGGGTCAGTCAGTCAGTGTGCGGGGAGGTGTGGGTGGGTCAGTCAGTCAGTGTGCGGGGAGGTGTGGGTGGGTCAGTCAGTCAGTGTGCGGGGAGGTGTGGGTGGGTCAGTCAGTCAGTGTGCGGGGAAGTGTGGGTGGGTGGGTCAGTCAGTCAGTGTGCGGGGAAGTGTGGGTGGGTGGGTCAGTCAGTCATTGTGCGTGGAGGTGTGTGTGGGTGGGTCAGTCAGACAGACAGTGTGCGGGGAGGTGTGGGTGGGTCAGTCAGTGAGTGTGCGGGGAGGTGTGGGTGGGTCAGTCAGTCAGTCAGTGTGCGGGGAGGTGTGGGTCAGTCAGTCAGTCAGTGTGCGGGGAGGTGTGGGTGGGTCAGTCAGTGTGTGGGGGGGTGGGTGGGTCAGTCAGTGTGTCAGTCAGTGTGTGGGGGGGGGTGGGTGGGTCAGTCAGTGTGTGTGGGGGGGTGGGTGGGTCAGTCAGTGTGTGGGGGGTTCAGTCAGTGTGTGGGGGGCGGGGGTGGGTGGGTCAGTCAGTGTGTGGGGGGGTGGGTGGGTCAGTCAGTGTGTGGGGGGGGTGGGTGGGTCAGTCAGTGTGTGGGGGGGTGGGTGAGTCAGTGTGTAGGGGGGTGGGTGGGTCAGTCAGTGTGTGTTCAGTCAGTGTGTGGGGGGGTGGGTGGGTCAGTCAGTGTGGGGGGGGGGGGTGGGTGGGTCAGTCAGTGTGTGGGGGGGGGTGGGTGGGTCAGTCAGTGTGTGGGGGGGTAGGTGGGTCAGTCAGTGTGTGGGGGGTGGGTGGGTCAGTCAGTGTGTGGGGGGGGGGGGGTGGGTGGGTCAGTCAGTCAGTGTGCGGGGAGGTGTGGGTGGGTCAGTCAGTCAGTGTGTGGGGAGGTGTGGGTGGGTCAGTCAGTCAGTGTGCGGGGAGGTGTGGGTGGGTCAGTCAGTCAGTGTGCGGGGAGGTGTGGGTGGGTCAGTCAGTCAGTGTGCGGGGAGGTGTGGGTGGGTCAGTCAGTCAGTGTGCGGGGAGGTGTGGGTGGGTCAGTCAGTCAGTGTGCGGGGAGGTGTGGGTGGGTCAGTCAGTCAGTGTGCGGGGAAGTGTGGGTGGGTGGGTCAGTCAGTGTGCGGGGAAGTGTGGGTGGGTGGGTCAGTCAGTCATTGTGCGTGGAGGTGTGTGTGGGTGGGTCAGTCAGACAGACAGTGTGCGGGGAGGTGTGGGTGGGTCAGTCAGTGAGTGTGCGGGGAGGTGTGGGTGGGTCAGTCAGTCAGTCAGTGTGCGGGGAGGTGTGGGTGGGTCAGTCAGTGTGTGGGGGGGTGGGTGGGTCAGTCAGTGTGTGGGGGGGTGGGTGGGTCAGTCAGTGTGTGGGGGGGGTGGGTGGCTCAGTCAGTGTGTGGGGGGGGGTGGGTGGGTCAGTCAGTGTGTGGGGGTTCAGTCAGTGTGTGGGGGGGGTGGGTGGGTCAGTCAGTGTGTGGGGGGTGGGTGGGTCAGTCAGTGTGTGGGGGGGTGGGTGAGTCAGTGTGTAGGGGGGGTGGGTGGGTCAGTCAGTGTGTGGGGGGGTGGGTGGGTCAGTCAGTGTGTGGGGGGGTGGGTGGGTCAGTCAGTGTGGGGGGGGGGGTTGGTGGTCAGTCAGTGTGTGGGGGGGGTGGGTGGGTCAGTCAGTGTGTGGGGGGGGTGGGTGGGTCAGTCAGTGTGTGGGGGGTGGGGGGTGGGTGGGTCAGTCAGTGTGTGGGGGGGGGGTGGGTGCGTCAGTCAGTGTGTGTGGGGGGGGGGGGTCAGTCAGTGTGTGGGGGGGGTGGGTGGGTCAGTCAGTGTGTGGGGGGTGGGTGGGTCAGTCAGTGTGTGGGGGGGTGGGTGGGTCAGTCAGTGTGTGGGGGGGGGTGGGTCAGTCAGTGTGTGTGGGGGGGGTGGTGGGTCAGTCAGTGTGTGGGTCAGTCACTGTGGGGGGGGGTGTGGGTGGGTCAGTCAGTGTGTGGGGGGGGGTGGGTCAGTCAGTGTGTGTCGGGGGGGGGTGGGTTCAGTCAGTGTGTGTGGGGGGGGGGGGGGGTCAGTCAGTGTGTGTGTGGGGGGGTCAGTCAGTGTGTGTGGGGGGGGGCGGGGTGGGTCAGTCAGTGTGTGGGGGGGGTGGGTGGGTCAGTCAGTGTGTGGGGGGGGTGGGTGGGTCAGTCAGTGTGTGGGGGGGGGTCAGTCAGTGTGTGGGGGGTGGGTGGGTCAGTCAGTGTGTGGGGGGGGGTGGGGGGGGTCAGTCAGTGACGGGGGGGGTGGGTGGGTCAGTCAGTGTGTGGGGGGGTGGGGGGGTCAGTCAGTGTGTGGGGGGGGGGTGGGGGAGGTCAGTCAGTGTGTGTGGGGGGGGTCAGTCAGTGGGTGGGGTCAGTCAGTGTGTGGGGGAGGGGGTCAGTGAGTGTGTGGGGGTGTGTGTCAGTGTGTGTGTCAGTCAGTGTGTATGTGTGTGTGTGTATGTGAGTCAGTGTGTGTGTATGTGAGTCAGTATGTGTGTATGTGTCAGTGTGTATGTGTCAGTGTGTATGTATGTGTGTGTGTGTGGTGTGTGTCCTGCCCCCCTTTCTCCTGACTCTCCCCAGCACACTTGTCCTCCCCCCAGCACACTTGTCCTCCCCCCAGCACCCTTATCCTTTCCCTGCACCCAGACCCTTTCAGCATTCCCCCCCCCCCCCATTCCTACCAGATCGCGGCACAGAGGAGATGGAGGCAGTGTCGGCGGGGGGAGAGGGAGAAGCGCGTCATCGTCAGCTGGAGCCAACTCGGAGGCTTCTGATGGTGCTGTGGGGGGACGTGGGGGACGCAGCGCACTCATCACCCCCCTCCTCCCCCCCCGTTTCCGGAGCAGTTCTATGCCTCGGCCGGGGCATGCACCGGGAGGAGAGGCCGCAGGAGATCAGTGCCTGCATAGAGCCCCGGGGAGCAGTGTGGGCTTCAGTGTCCCTGTGAGGAGAGTCATGGCGTCTCGAGCGTCGCCATGACTACCGGGCATGCGCAGCATATCAATGGGCGGGGAACGGGCGGGGAATCAGCGGCGCCGTCACAACTGCGCATGCGCGGCATGGCAGCGGCCGTTAGGAGCGCCGCATTTGTCACGATGTGTGGGGGGGGGTGGGGCTGGGGGGGGGAGGGGGCTTAGGGGGGGAGCGATTAGGAGCGGCGCCGGCGGCGATCTGATTTGTGGAGCGGGTGTGATGTCAGTGTTGGGGTCGGGCTGAGCCAGAACACAGCCCGGCCTCAACTGCCAGCACTGACGTCACATCCGTTTCATTTCTGTCTCCACAATTCTTTTTTGCCCCATCACGAATGAGGTGCCACTAAGGAAGTTTCACTTCAAAAAAAGTTTGCACTCACTATAATCAGTTTTTCTCAACAATCTTCTCAGGACAACTCAAATGTTAGGAATAACAAATTAATTACCAAGCATGTGTGCAATTATATTAAATATGAATGTGTGATGGATATAACCAGCCAATAGCCTAGCTAAGGTGCCCAAGTGAGAAGATTGAGAGAAAGTGTCGCAGACACACACAATTACAAGTTGCTATAAAACTACTTCAGAGCAATTTGCAGTCAGCTCTGAAGTGGGATCCAGCAGAACTTTCTAATGCACTAATTTGCACAGAACGATAGCCTACAAAGTGAAAAAAGATCCCAGCTCTGCAAGCTGAGGCAAAGAGACTAGTAACAGGCACTGGCATTCACGGACCGTTCTACTCCAAAAAGCTCAAATGGCTAAAATTCAACTAAAGCGTATTTTTGGAACAAAGGATCAGAGTTACAGTTTTGATTTGATTCAATAAGGTGGGTGGGGAGGGAGAGAACCCATACACTGCACTATATCCAGGAGGAAGATTAGAAAACAGACTTTGGCTTAGTCAGTATGCACTCTGTTCTAGAACCATAACAGTAAAATACATTTGCAAGACCAAAAAGGCAGATTGACTTACTGGATAATGACTAGAGTTGCCATTGTACGAGGCTTCGAAAACACTCTCAGTCATGCCAGTCCTTTCCCACTGGGGACACCGGTTTGCTATATAATAAGATTGTGGCTGCAATGCACCCGACATATGGCTTTCTGGTATACTTCTGTGCCTTTTAAGCTTTGAAAAAGACAGATCATCACTTGCTGCCCTTTTACGTCTGCTTGACACTGGTGAATTGATCAGAGCATTTACAGTTTCTGATACTTGCGTTTCTTGGCTAATTGCGTTTAGGATTCTTCGCCTGGGCAAAAACATCGGATGTGGATCCCCTAAAACTAGTTTCCTGTACACGGTTTTAAGTTCTGAACTGGTTTTAGCAGGACTTTTCACTATAGGAAATGTGGAAAAAGAATGCCTTCTTCTTATGGTGCCTTGAATCTCTTTGGGCCACATAATCAGCCCTACATGGTTAGAAGTCTGTGCTGGTGACTTTATCTCACAATTCTCCAGCTTCCTTTGATTCAGCAACGCCGCAGACAACAGTTTTGATGGCGATTCACCAACTTGATAGCTTTCTCTTGGACCCAATAATGAAGAACATGGAAGTACACATCTGGTAAACCATGCGTCACTTTTACGCAAACATTCTGGCCTTGATGCGATGCCGCTCTCATTACAGATTTCGTTAGTAAAAGTCTGGTCTGTGGGAAGGGTATGTGACAAAAAAGAAGCTTGCAGTAGATTCGGCTTTGCAACTTGAAGACTTTGTTCTGTGTAAGGATCTCTGGAGCACAAGCTCCTCTGCCCACGTTCAGCAATACCGGAATTGTTCAAATCGCTTGTATCTTCAGGTCTCCAAGGCATGTGGGAATTTGCCTCATAATTAACAGTGCAACACGCTTTCTCTTTCTTAGAAATTGGGCCCAGCAGCGACTTTGAAAGCCTGGATGTGGGAATCTCTCTTTTTACTCTGGTAAGATCTGTCTTGTGCTTGTTAGCGTACCAAACATTGCATCTGTAGTATTGAAGTACATTAACGGCTGCATATTTTTTGCTTTGGATTTCCATCAGTCTGCTGAAAAATTGTATCATATTCGGATAAAAGTCAGCAAGAGTGACATCCCCGAATTCAGAGAAATTAGAGTCGTTACAGTCCACAGATTCTGGCTTATCTGTTTCACTGTCCTCCCCTTCCGTAAAACAAAGTGTCTGCTTACATGCTCCTGCTGTACTATCCGACGCCAACTGTCTATTGTGTCTACCAATAAATCTTTTCAGTTGTGTGGCAATGGAGACTTTTAGAGGAGAAGCAAAAGAACGGGAAGCATTGGTACTTTTATGTTCAAGATATCCAAGAGAAATATCTTCTCTGTTACCTGGAAAATGAAAATTTATAACGTTATCAATTACATTTTAAAGATCTAAAAAAAGTCAATAATTGTTCAGCTTTAACACTGTGTATTTATTCTGCAGTTGTTTTTGTAACTGGATTGGACAAGTCCCATGACCTGCATTATTTTCAGCTCTGTGACCTCCTAGTTCCAGACATACCTTCGGTGAAGTTACCGCTGTGGAAGCAGGAGATTTAAATGGCCATGATTCCAGCTTCCTATTGGCCTGCGATTTGAACGGACATTTAATTTCCCTGGAGGCTTTATACCAGTAATTTGCACCAGCATATAGTAAGATTCAGCTCCGGGGAACTCCCCAAAACTAATAAAAACCAGCCGGGTTTGCCGCGAGATCTTTGATAGATGTACAATGTTCTGTTACGTATGCTGTAGAATAGGGGCTAGTGAATATATTCTGTCATGATGTAACAATGTGACAAAACATTGACATAATGCTAACTCAGATCACACAAGCTTTCCATCTGCAATGACACACCCTCTGTGAAGTGAAGTAATGCACCATTATAACAGTGACGTCACTTCCATTCACATAAATGAAAGTTAATGCACCATTGATTGTACAGTACAGCACATTGCTTCTCACCATAAAAGAGACCGCAGTTCCTAAACAACCAACTGGACAAGACAGATATCAGATTTTTCAGTGAATGGTTTCCAAATCAACCAATTTTGTCTACAAGGTCCTTGAGCAATCTACCAAACATTACTATACAGATGCAGCCTTGGTCGTATCAGGTAGAATAAACCCACTGAAAGCAGCCATGGTTTTTACGGTTCGTTCCCCGAGCCGCAGCGTTTTGCTTTTCTTCACACAGCTCTGGCGATAGTAATACTGGCTACATCTGTATCCAATACAAAGGCAGAGAATGGCGGGGGAGGGGGGCATTTTTTATTACCGTGTTTATTTTTCATTGGCGAAACTTTTACAGAAAAATATTTTTCTCCTGTGCGTTCAACCTACAAAAAAAAGAAAAGAAAAAGATAATAGATCACGTCCTAACTAAGGCCTCGTCCAGGCTCTTCGCTTGCGTGCTGAGGCGCAGGGAAAGCGTTGTCTTTCCCTGGCCTTGCGGTTGCTTGCCCTGCGCTCCGTCAGGGGGCGGGCCAGTTCCGTCACGGAGCTGGTCCGCCCTCATTGGGCGTACCGCTCACGTGACCGGCAAGCGCTTGATTTTTTTGGATTTTTAAAATTGGGTAAGACCTACGGTTCCGCGCGCTTGCGGAAGCGTAAGCGAGCCCCTACTGAAGCCGCTCTAATTGCGACTGTAGGGGCTCAGTGCTGAACGGGAGCGCGCGTCAGCATGCTTCAGCAAGCAAGTGCTTACCATGGACGAGGCCTAAAGGTGTAATTAGCAGTGACATCTACAAGTCATACTCTACATTTTACTTGCCAATTTCCTATCAAATGGCAGAAAAGCCAATTGGCTACAGATCATAGAATTTACTTAGTAAAAAGTCATTTATTTATAAAGAGATAATATTTAGCAGCGCAGTACAACGGGCTGTGAAAGACCATAACAATAAAATGACATTAACAGACAATAAGCAAGGAGGGCCTTGCTCAAAGGATACAGTCCAAAACGTGAGGGCGTGCAAGTTACAGTGGGGAAGAAAAAAAGGAAGGGTGTGTGCCGAGCATGCGCGTTCTAAGTGAAACTTCTTTGTGTTTTGTCACTGACATTGTATTTTGATTGTTATGATTTTGATTGAATTAAAGACTTGAGTATAATTTTTTTTCCTGCAGAAATTTCCATAATACCAGTTGGAAAAGATGATACAATTGACTTATGATAACTAAACAGTTGTGGTGTATTCCCCGGGCGCTAACTCTGACCGTGGTTGGTATATGATATGAATGTCTTAAATAGTATGGTATGTGTTAATAGTGATGTCCTACTGTGACTCGAACTACCCCACTAGGGTCTATCCAGAACCCTTGATATATGGAATGTGAGAAGGGATGGGGGAGCACAGCGTAAGGAATGGTGGAGTGTGATTGTATTATCTCCCTATGATGTTCAGTGGCGTTCTGACACCCTTTGAGTGTCCTCAGAGGGAGGTTTGTACTCCTTAGAGAAGGGTTAAGACTTAGGTGGGTGAAGCAAGTCTATGGATGCAAAATAAATGCAAAATGAATCAATAAAAGGAAAACTTACACGGCCTTGTGTAAGTTGTATCCCATCGAGGTTTCTTTTGCAGTCTTATCTTTCTTCTAGATGATCCTTCTTCTTTCTTTATGCTCTTCTCTTTCTGTCTCTTCTTCTTGCTGTGATCTTGATGTTTGTCGTTGGACGAATCTTCACATTGGTTCTCCTCTCATATGGGTGTAAACATAGGTGAGAAGGTAGTTAGACACATATACATACAAAGTCGATATCAATTTGAAGGGGGGCAATGAGACAGTGTCATCTGGTGTATAGGTATAAGATAGTTAATTTTTTATCTGATTATATATGTACCTGTTCATTAGTGTATGCTAGTCTGTTTCAATAAAATTTAATCACCCCTGTTTTTAGTGTCCTATTAGTCCTTTGCTATCTGGACCTAGCCCCTAGGGGTCTTTCATCACTTTTTGGAGTTTCCAAGATACCATTATCAGTGTGTACTCACACTGGCCCGTGTGAGTATTTTGATGTATTGATACACCTTCCCCATACTATCCCTCTGTCTTTGTCCCACAAGGGACCTTTGACCTGAAGACCTGCGATCTGTACAGGTGTTTGCAAGATACCGTTATAAGTTACCACTCACATTAGGCCGTGTGAGTGAATAATAACTATCTTATACCTATACACCAGATGACACTGTCTCATTGCCCCCCTTCAAATTGATATCGACTTTGTATGTATATGTGTCTAACTACCTTCTCACCTATGTTTACACCCATATGAGAGGAGAACCAATGTGAAGATTCGTCCAACGACAAACATCAAGATCACAGCAAGAAGAAGAGACAGAAAGAGAAGAGCATAAAGAAAGAAGAAGGATCATCTAGAAGAAAGATAAGACTGCAAAAGAAACCTCGATGGGATACAACTTACACAAGGCCGTGTAAGTTTTCCTTTTATTGATTCATTTTGCATTTATTTTGCATCCATAGACTTGCTTCACCCACCTAAGTCTTAACCCTTCTCTAAGGAGTACAAACCTCCCTCTGAGGACACTCAAAGGGTGTCAGAACGCCACTGAACATCATAGGGAGATAATACAATCACACTCCACCATTCCTTACGCTGTGCTCCCCCATCCCTTCTCACATTCCATTATGATAACTAAAGTAAGATATACAGGTAAACCCCGTTATAGCGCGACCCGTTATAACGCGGTTTTCACGTGGCTCCCGTTTAAAAATAAATAAATATATAAATCTAAATTTTTTTTTACATGTTTTTTTGCACACTGCACGCTTCACACTGCACACACTGCACACACACTCTCACTGCACACACACACACACTCTCACTGCACACACACACTCACTGCACACACACTCTCACTGCACCACTGCACACACTCACAGGACACTACATACTCACAGGACACTGCACACACTGACTGCACACTGCACACACACTGCACACACTCACAGGACACTGCACACACTCACAGGACACTGCACACTGCACACACTCACAGGACACTGCACACACTCACAGGACACTGCACACACTCACAGGATACTGCACACTGCACACACATTCACAGGACACTGCACACACACTCACAGGACACTGCACAGCACACACACTCACAGGACACTGCACAGCACACACACTGACAGGACACTGCACAGTACACACACTCACAGGACACTGCACAGCACACACACTCACAGGACACACACACTCTCTCCCTCTCCCCCCCCCCCCCACACACACAGGATAGAATGTCTGTGGTGTAGAGCAGGAGAAGCTATCAGGAACACAGACACACAGACACACAGCTCTCTTCCTAGACAGGGCAGGCTCCCCTGGCGTCCCTGAAAAGTTTGCGAGTGAGAGCAGGAGAAGCTGCTGTGCGGGTGATCAGTGGACATGTGAGTAAAATTGCCATGGAGAGAAGGCTGCAGCCCTGAGCCTCGCACTCTCCAAGCACTGCCTGCAGCTCTCTGACTGCTGGGGAGGAGGGAGGAGTAGCACAGTGCAGCACAGTGCGATGATGCGATCCCAGCTCTCCCCCCTCTGTAGACACGGAACCCCGGGCGCGGCGGCCATTTTTAAATTTGTTTAATTAATTAATTAATTTAATTAGCACGACCCCGTTTGTAGCGCGGTCGGATCGGGTGGTCCCCGAGGACCGCGCTATAACGGGGTTTACCTGTATACATAATTTGGATTTTAAAGTATCTAAATGCCGATACTTTCAAAATTCTTTCATTCAATCAAAATCATAAAAATCAAAATACAAATCAGTGACAAAACAAAGAAGTTTCACTTCGAATGCGCGTGATCGGCACACACTTTTTTTTTAAAACTCACTTCTATATTTTGCTTTCATTCAGGATTACCCATGTTGTCCTTAGTTACAGTATGTGATACATTTGTATTTTATTTATTATTCATCCTCATGCTTGTGTTGCTGGTTCTTTTCATTCATAAATTTTCAACACACATACTAAGTTTTTTTTTTCAATTATCCTTAGACCAGAAGTGTTTGTTTATTTAGACAGTTGCATACATTGTATTGTATTGTATTGTATTGTATGTCTTTATTTATATAGCGCCATTAGTGTACATAGCGCTTCACAGTAGTAATACATGTGGTAATCAAATAAATAACAGATAATATAAATAACAGATCATGGGAATAAGTGCTTTAGACATAAAAGTAACATTTCGGAAGAGGAGTCCCTGCCCTGAGGAGCTTACATTCTAATTGGTAGGTAGGGAGAACGTACACAGACAGTAGGAGGGAGTTCTGGTAAGTGCGTCTGCAGGGGGCCAATCTTTATGTATCCTGTGTTCAGAATATCCACAGTGCTATTCATATGCTTCTTTAAGTAAGTGTGTCTTAAGGTGGGTCTTAAAGGTGGATAGAGAGGGTGCTAGTCGGGTACTGAGGGGAAGGGCATTCCAGAGGTGTGGGGCAGTCAGTGAAAAAGGTTTAAGGCGGGAGAGGGCTTTAGATACAAAGGGGGTAGAAAGTAGACATCCTTGAGCAGAACGCAAGAGTCGGGATGGTGCATAGCGAGAAATTAGGGCTGAGATGTAAGGAGGAGCAGAAAAGTGTAAAGCTTTAAAAGTGAGGAGAAGAATGGAGTGTGAGATGCGGGATTTGATCGGAAGCCAGGAGAGGGATTTCATGAGGGGAGATGCTGAGACAGATCTAGGAAAGAGTAGAGTGATTCTGGCAGCAGCATTTAGGATAGATTGTAGGGGAGACAGGTGAGAGGCAGGAAGGCCAGACAGCAGGAGGTTACAGTAATCAAGACGGGAGAGAATGAGGGCCTGAGTCAGAGTTTTAGCAGTCGAACAACAGAGGAAAGGGCGTATCTTAGTTATATTGCGGAGGAAAAAGCGACAAGTTTTAGAAATGTTTTGAATGTGAGGGGCGAATGTGAGAGAGGAGTCGAGTGTGACCCCTAGGCAGCGTGCTTGGGCTACTGGGTGAATGATTGTAGTTCCAACAGTAATGTGGAAGGAGGTAGTAGGGCCAGGTTTGGGAGGAAGTATGAGGAGCTCTGTTTTAGCCATGTTGAGTTTAAGGCGTCGGAGGGCCATCCAGGATGATATAGCAGAGAGACATTCAGAAACTTTGGTTTGTACAGCAGGTGTAAGGTCAGGTGTTGAAAAGTATATTTGTGTGTCGTCGGCAAAGAGGTGATAATTAAACCCAAAAGATGTTATTAGGTCACCTATAGAGAGTGTGTACAGAGAAAAGAGAAGAGGTCCCAGGACAGAGCCCTGGGGTACCCCCAAAGAGAGATCAAAAGAGGAGGAGGAGGTGTTAGCAGAAGAGACACTAAAAGTACGATGGGAGAGGTAGGATGAGATCCATGATAGAGCTTTGTTCCGAATACCTAGAGTATGGAGAATGTGGAGGAGAAGAGGGTGGTCCACGGTGTCAAATGCTGCAGAGAGGTCGAGTAATATGAGCAGAGTGTAATGACCTCTGTCTTTGGCAGCATGGAGGTCGTCAGTTATTTTGGTGAGGGCTGTTTCGGTGGAGTGAGCAGTGCGGAAGCCAGATTGTAGAGGGTCTAGGAGAGAATAGGTGTTGAGAAAATGGAGCAAGCGAGAGAATACAAGACGTTCAAGTAGTTTAGAGGCAAAAGGCAGGAGGGAGACAGGTCGATAGTTAGAAAGACAGGTAGGGTCAAGCTTGCTGTTTTTGAGTAATGGTATGACTGTTGCATGTTTGAAGGAGGATGGAAAGGTTCCAGAGCAGAGGGAGGAGTTAAAAATGTGTGTAAGCGTAGGGATTATAGTAGGAGCTAGAGGTTTTAGGAGATGGGAGGGAATGGGGTCAAGAGGGCAAGTGGTAGAGGGAGAAGAGGAGATCAACAGCGACACATCCTCCTCTGAGACAGTGGAAAAAGACTCAAGGAAGGCAGGAGGAGAGTTAGGAAGAGGTGTAGGATGGGGGGTAGAAACAGAGGGGATGTTCTGCCGTATGGATTCCACCTTTTCCTTAAAATAGTCAGCAAAGTCCTGAGCGGAGATGGAAGAAGGAGAGGCAGCTGAGGGTGGTTTGAGTAGAGTATCAAAGACAGAGAACAGTCGGCGTGGGTTAGACTTGTGCATGTTGATTAGTGCAGAAAAGTAGGCTTGTTTAGCTTGCGAGAGGGCAGAGTTGAAACAGGATAGCATAAATTTGTAGTGAAGGAAGTCTGCGAGAGTGTGAGACTTCCTCCAGAGGCGTTCAGAGGAACGAGTGGAGGAACGCAGCATGCGCGTGTGGGAATTTAGCCAGGGTCTAGGGTTAGAAGGGCGAGGGCGGCAGAGAGAAAGCGGGGCATGTAGATCAAGAGACGAGGACAAGACAGAGTTGTACTTTCTTTCATACATACAATGAATTTAACAGATGGGTGTGTAATATCAATTGTTACTTCTTTATAAGCTCATGTTCTGCTCATTTAGAGGGCTATTGAATCACCTTTGATGAAGCGAGAATTTACCTCACAAAATGTGCCAGGTGTGCCATAAATAGTGGGAACACCATAGCAACGTTTCCCAACATCCAGCACATGTGCAAGCAGCTCTGGCTGTTTCTGCACATGCGTGAAAATGGGAAACCTCTTCTATGCATGCGTGAGGGTGGACGGCCGTTTACACGCATGCACAAGCGGCTCTGGTCGTTTCTGCGAATGCGGTGCTGGCCTCTGTTAGTTGTTTCTGCGCATGCACGATAATGGAAAAGTTCTTCAGCACATGCGCGAATGCCATCAGGCGTTTGTACGCATGTGGATGCAACTTTTGCCGCTTCTGCGCATGCACTCTGACTGCTCCTGCACAAGCGGTTCTGATGTCACCTGCGCATGCGGCGACCACTTCTGTGTATGCGCGGTGCAGCACCAGCAAATTACGTCACTTCCGTTACACATTTTCGCCTCCGTGAAGGAGATTTTGTCCTATGAGAATTTACTAGGTGCCATTAAAGTTTCACTTCAAAAGATGGGTGTGGTTGTAAAGACTACTATGAATCTAGCACAGGGGTGGGCAACTCCAGTCCTCAAGGGCCACCAACAGGTCTGGTATTAATGATATTCCTGCGTCAGCACAGGTGGCTCAGTCAAAAACTGCCACCTGCGCTGAAGCAGGGATATCCTTAATACCGGACCTGTTGGTGGCCCATGAGGATTGGAGTTGCCCACCCCTGAGCTAATGTGTGTTGCAGTAGAGGCAGGAATAAGCAGAGTAACATAACAGGAGGATGTTGAAAACCATTCTTCGAAGGAAGGCGTTTTTCAGACACCTTATGTGAAGGGTAAGGCAAATTTGATGTTCCAGGGTAGGTAGAAAATGTTTGGACCCGGCAGAGGTTTTGGATGCAAGTTGAGGAATAGGAGACTAAAAAGTGAGATATCATGGAAAATGTGTGTGTGGAAGAGTTGTTTGGAGAGAACTTGCAATGTGTACAGAGCAGTGGTTCTAAAATGTAAGATTCAAAAATATATACTTACGGCCAATGTTTTAGGAATTGCTCTTTCATTGAAGTGAACAATAATATCTACATCTGCAACATATTTTTTCCCAAGCTTCAGATCTGAAAAATGCACTAAAGGAGCATGATCCTGTTAAAAATATATATATATATATATATATATATATATATATATATATATATATATATATATATATATATATATATATATATATATATATATCACTATATATAGTATAGAATAGATCATGAAGCATATTTATATAATTTTTAAAAAAAAAGGGAAGAAGGGGAGGATTCAGCACCCACCTTCCGATTTCATTTTGGACAGACCATACTGTGCAGTGATATTTTGTGGATACCTCCCACGGGAAAATAGACCTTTAACTTGATCCAAAAAGTATGGGGTGTCACATAAATGGAATGATTTACTTAAATCTGCAGTTCAGGCTGCCGTTTTTTTTTAATGTATTTATTTTTTCATTTAATATGTGCATCAATAAAATCTGCACACTGACAAGTGATTAGCTAAGCTGCAGATCGATTGTTTCTCCTGTAATTAATCGCTGAAGATTTGGTTTTGGGGGTTCTTTACATCACCATTAGGGCAGCAGAAGATTCCCCAAGATGCAAAGTTCTGTGGGAAAGATCATGTGACCAGGCAGCCACTAGATACAATTGGTGTACTGCTAGAGAGGGCAAAAGGGGTATGCCAGAGCGTTTCAGAAGAGGAAGTGTGTGTGACTTTGTAAATGGTTGCTATAGAAACAAAAATGCTTGTTACATTATAATACATTAAAAATGTCTTTAAAAAATTGTTAAAAAAAAAAAAGGGCTACAAGTATTTTCTCATTGTACAGAACTGATTTATTAAAACAAACATACACGTAGGATATTGCTTGAACTGCAGCTTTAAACCCGTCCCCTGAGCTAAAATCTCACTTCTTTGTATTAACTAATTGCAACAACAAAATTGAAACAGAAAAAAAGCCCGTCTCTCAAAAACGAATTTTAAATAAATGGTTACATTGCGCAAACGTGGGAAATTCTGGTGGTCAGTTTGCCTCCAAACTGAAGATGGACTTCCTGTTTTTGTAAGCAACACATTCCACATCGGACAAAATAGCCACCATCCCTGGTTCAAATCCAAGCCTAAGGCTGGGTCCATAGAAGGGGAAGCAGGGCTGGACCGCGCTGACGCTGAGGCTCGCCTGCTGAAATCTGCGCGATTTCATGCCCATGCAGGCGAGCCAGCGGGCGCGATCGGAGGCGGGGGGAGACTGAGGGAGGCGGGGCAGTGACGTCGCTGGGCCAATCGCCCGCGACGCACCAATGTCAACGTCACGGCGCCGTGACATTGACGCTGCTCCGCGCTGATTGGTTGTTTTCAGCCGACAGCGCTCTGAAAAACAGCTTGGCTGTCGGCTGAAAAATCCAGCGCCTCAGCATGCCTGCGGACGCTCGCGTGAGCCCCCTCTCAAGGCATCCTCATTGAGGATGCAGGGGCTCAGCGCGGAGCGTATATATAAGAAAATAGATCAGGCAATTAAGTCACCAGCAAAACAATGTAATAAGTTAATAATGAATTTCACTGTATCCAATGAGGGAGCAGCAACAACTGAACCCTTTTAGGCACGCTAGATCGTGCGGGTAATCGCTGAGAGAGTTGTGCATCTTCATCTGCACATGAAAAAGAGATGCAGGGGTTTGTAAATCTCTGTACACTCAATTATCTCTGAAAAATTCTAGTTGTTGGTTTATTAAAAAATGTATGACAGTCATTGAATCATTTAAAACTATGAAGGAACATTAATACATAGTGACGGAAGAGTAACAGGGTAAGTTCTTTTTGTTTTTGTTTCCTGTCAATATAAATACTAATAGGGATTGGTTCATTGAACTGCTGCAATTACCTCCACACTCATTTCACTCCATGTTAGAGTGTTTTTGTCATTGAAGACAGACAGATGTAGTCAGATTGAATGATTAGAAGGACGCTCCCTCCCCATCAGAGGTACACACAAAAGCACCCTAAATAATGTAGTTAATGGCTGAACAATAAAGCAAAACATTCTCATGCAAACAATTTATTAAGCCTTAGGCAGAGGCCAGGCAGGGAGCGGGCGCTCATGCGCGGTGACGTCACTCTCCCTGCTCGGTTGGGAGATTTGTGGCTGGCTAGATGCGCACACTGGGGGCGCGGCCATGACGTCACAGAGCTGGTTCGCCCTCATTGGGCAAACAGCTCACGTGATGTGCGAGGAACAAATTCAATTTTGCTTGCTTTGGCAAGCAGGTAGGCGCCGCTCATGCACTTGCTCACACTGGCCACACATTGTCGCAATGTGTTTCATCGCGGCCAGCGTGAGCGCCCGCTCAGCGCCACCCTGACCGAGGCCTTCGTGTTGCATTCATTATCAGGAGCAAATAAATAACAGGCAGTCCTTGGTTATCCAACAGAATCCGTTCTGGAAGTAGCGTTGGATAATGAAAACGTTGTAAAGTGAGTCCCATGTTAATCAGTGGTGGTGAGCGTTGGATAACGCATTCCGGCGTAGAAAAATGGCCCATAGGGTTGCATTGTAAAGCATTGGATATGCCATTCATTGTAATGTGAAACGTTGGACAGCGAGGACTACCTGTACTTGTGATGGATGGGGTAGCTGTCATCACAAAACTGGGATGAAGCCCAGCTAGCTACCCCATAATCCATGTAACTTGGCCACCTATGTAAGGCTTATTTTGGCCAAATGTACTTTAATATCTGGGGGAGAACAGGGAAAGTATAATGCACTATGTATGTAAATCAAAGCACTTTATTCCCTGTAAATGCAAGCCCCCAGTTTAGTGAATCAACATTGTTCTGTGATGTGATTTGGGAGTCAGCCCTGTAAAGTGTAAATTGGATTAGGTGACTGTATGTGCTCATTTCTAAGATGACAGACTTGTAATGTGATTTGCATGTGTACATTTCTATAGAGGGGACTCTGTGATTTAATCAGCTGAGGTTCCTTCAGAGAAATGTGTATTGTGACAAAGGCTGGGAACGTGGAGGTGTTAAAGACATTTGGCGAGTGGGAAAGAGTGGTCAATCAGGTCTGCTCTGATTGGCCAGCAACCCGTCCCATGTAAAGGATAGCAACAGAGGGCTATATACTGTAAGAGGCACTGCTGATCAGAGAATCTATCTGGGAGACATTCTGTGAAGGAGTTTGGATCTTGACTGTGACCAGCTGGAGATACGTTAGAGGGGCTGCTGTGTGATCAGCACTCTGATATCCTGGACGAGAAGCGGACAGGGCAAGCCTTTTTGAAGCAGGCCCCTGCACCTAGCGAGGCTAGTCTACTCCCCAGGTGGTATTGTATCTTGCTTTGTGCATCTTTGTTTTGTCTGCTGGCGTGCCAGAATAAACCTCATTTTACTCAACAACCTTGTCCTATTTGGTGCTAGTGATCCCGGTGTAAAAGTTCTGGTCTCCTGTGACAGTACTTACATTAGAAGATTTCAGTTCGGAATTGCTGGTAGTATCTGGATGGCTTCCACTGTCATCTTCACCTTTAACAGAAAGAAAATATATTCTTGCAAACCAATTCATTTAGTATTTTTTTTTTTTAGGGACAGAGTAATATTTTATCCTTCTTACCGGAGATAACGTAGCTGTCACAGCACACATTAATATTATCTTCAATCGCATGCACCTGACAAGGAGTAAAACGAAAGTATCACACCTTTATTCTAAAAACAGTGAAATAATTACAGAATATGGATGTCTGGTAAATAATGTCACCCATTAAAACAAATTTCAGGTATCAGCATTGCATCTTCGTTCGACTTTTTGATAACTCCTATGAACAGCCAGCTGATAAATGCTGGTTAAACCATACTCAAGTTAAAATGATGGAATTGTGAGGCGAGAGAATTTGAGGCCACGCTGGTGAACTGGGAATCTATATTCAGCTACTGTATAAACATGCTTCATAGATAAAATCAATAATCTACTCTACACTCTGTTTTGCCAACACAAAAGGCAAATCACACCTGGCAAGGGGGTCACCCACTTTATCATTGGAACATGTGAATAACAATCAATAAACCCCACGTATTAAAAAAAAAAAATCTAAATGTAATATCCTCATTACCCGTTATAGAGCTGGCCTAGCCCGCATGGGTGGCTACAGCTATTGACCGGGGGGTGCGGCCCCCCCCCCCAGCTAGGCTGTTGGTCGCGTGCACGATCAGGGAAGGCAGTTGGGGCGGTTAGTTTTTAAATAGAGCCAAGGAACAAGCAACTGTCACTTGTTCCTTGGCGTTCAACAGTTTCACACACTCTCCTCTCTTCTCCTGCGTTTAGTAGGTTAAAATTGGTTTGATTTGGGCCCCCCTCCCGGGGTGAGGGATTTTCCCTTCCCTCCTCGTGGTGAGGGACCCTCCGCCTCCCCCCGTGTGTTTTTGCCGGTTTTGCCAGTGCCCGGGGGGGGGGGGGGGGGGGAATTGCAATTAAGGCTGTTGTTTTTTGTCCTGCGTGGGACCTCCCTTCCTTCCTCGTGGTGAGGGACCCTCCGCCCCCACCCCCCATGTGTTTTTGCCGGTTTTGCCGGTGCTCGGGGGGAGGTTGGGGATTGCGAGTAGGGATAGGTTTTTGTCCTGCCTTTCGTTATCGCGCTGTTTTATTGGTAGCAGCGGCGGGGGGAGGAGGGAGAAGGATGAGGAGAGTGACTCCTACCTGGGGCTGATGCGTGTAGGAAGGCGCATCGGCGTGGAGGAGGTTTTTGCTTGGCGCCGTTTGCGAGCCCTGTTCCTGTCCTCCTATTGTGGCCGCTTGTGTGGCTGGGGGGGGGAAGAGAGGCTCGCCCAGCCCACGCTTAGCCGTGCGGTTGGGCTAATGGCAAGGGAGGTCTTTGCATACACGAGTGTCATGTGGTTCCGCCTCCTGACGATGATCAGGGGGTGGTTTTTTTGGGGGGGGGCTGGGGGCAAGGCTGTTATTACGTCTGGGGGAGGGGGCTGTTCGTGGTTTGGCTGGAATGGTGGGCTTTTGCCCCCCCTCCTCCCTCCTCCTTGGGGAGATATTGGCCCTTTTCCTTCCCCCCCTTTTTTCTTCCACTCTTTTAAACAGGGGCTGTCCATTTAAAAAAATAATAATAATTAAATAAATAATTAAAAATATATATTAAAAAAAAAAAAAGGTTTAAAAAAAAAAAAAACGCCTTTTGAGGTTGGTCTTGGTTGTGGTTAATGGAAGCCAATTCTAAGGTTTTTCGTGTCGTGGGTGACACCATACTTAAAAAAAAAAAAAAGCTTTAGAGCGGTTCTAAGTCTATTCAAGTGAACTGGTTTTCGTGGAAAGATCGGCCAGGCAAGAGTTCAAGAGTAGTTTGCTGGCAGGATTTAGGTGGTGGAATTAAACCAGTGTTTGACGAGCCATTGGATAAATTCAGCGCTAGTAGCGATGTCCTTTCAGGTCAGCACCATGCAGCTTTTGGCGGAGGCGCACAACCATGAGGAAGGATGGTTTCAGAAGCAGATGTGTGCACTAGTGCTGAAAGCTGGAAGTGATCAAGGAAGTTTGGGCAGTCGTGGAAACGCGAGAGGACAGGGTGGTTCCCATGCTACCTGCGCTGAGGCGTGGCCATCATCAAGTGATGAAGGGGGTCCTAGTTACGGAGCACGGGAAGCGTTGGTGGTGCAGAAGGGTATGTCATGGCGGAGTTTTTGGAAATCACAGCCTATTTGGTTGAAGGCTGGGTGACTTTTGGGAGGAGCCTGGGAGATGGGTTCCCACATGAACAGGTGTGGGACATTGGGTCCCTGGAAAAACAGGGGTGGGACATGGGTCTCCACAAAAACAGGTGTGCGACATGGGTCCCCACAAAAAACAAGTGTTGGACATGGGTCCCCACAAAAACAGGTGTGGGACATGGGCCCCTGGAAAAAACAGGGGTGGGACATGGGTCTCCACAAAAACAGGTGTGGGACATGGGTCCCCACAAAAACAAGTGTTGGACATGGGTCCCCACAAAAACCGGTGTGGGACATGGGTCCCTGGAAAAAGCAAGGGTGGGACATGGGTCCCTGGAAAAAACAAGGGTGGGACATGGGTCCCTGAGAAAAAAAAAATAAATAAAAAAACAAAACAAGGGTGGGACATGGGTCCCTGGAAAAACAGGGGTGGGACATGGGTCCCAACCTTATATAAAAAAAAAAAAAAAAAAGCATGGATGGAGGCGAGCAGTAGGTGGCTAAGTATTCCATTTCTCCCCTAAAAAAAAAAAAAAGGGGGGGATTTTGGGAGAGGGCCGACATGCTCGCCATAGCCGGTTACTGGTGAAAGGAAAGCTGGAAAAGGATAGTTGGTAATAAAAAAAAAAAAAAAAAATAGAGGTTGGGGGGTTTGGTCCCAGCCTAGAAGAGAACGTAGGTAAAGGATTGGTCCTTTTAAAAAAAAAAAAAAAATAAGCGTTTATTCAGGAATAAAGGTTAGCTTAATTGGGGGTTTAATATTTGCTTCCTCATTTACAGGTAAATCTGGAACGGCCGGGACGCGGTCGACCTCGCTTCGTGGCGCTGGTACGTCGTCCACGGCTCGCAAGCGGTCCGGGCCTCGGGTTGAGCTTGCTGTCAGAGGCTTAGAGGACAAGGGTCTTGGGGCAGGTCCCGACAGGCGGTTCAAAACACCGCCGGGGACTGGGGCATCGAAGGGTAAGCGAAAAACAGTTGCTTGTTTGGGAAATAAGGGCGTTACCTTGACGGGCATTGTTAGCTCCCCTGGGCCACAGGTGTTGGAGTTGGGGTTAGCGGGCGATGCCGAGGCAAGAATGATTAGTGCGGTGGTTAAGGGCGTTCAGTTAGCTTTATTGCCGATGACAACGTTATTATCCACTAAGCAAGCAGTGGAGGCATGCAAGTCAAGTGAGCGGCAGGGGGGGTCAGATTCAGTGCTTGATGGGGGGAGCAACCGTGGAACAGTGGGTGGAGAGTTGGCTCAGGTGTCTTTGGGTGGGGAGAGTACAGCAGGTTGTACCCTTAGCACAGTGCCGAAAGTTATTCAAGATGCGTTGGCATCGGCCACAGCATTGCCGGTGCAGGTGGCGGGACAAGGAGCTGATTTAACGACAGTTGTTAGTTTGTTAGGTGAGCATCCGGTGGTGAATTCAGGTGCTGGGCAGGGGACAGGGCTCGGAAGGCCATTGGCAGGTTCAAAAAGGCTGCCGGATGCGGCCTATGGGGACTCATGTACGACCATATCACGTTCCTTAGGCGTGCATTTGTCAAAGGAAGTAAAGGAAAAGATTTGGGCGGGTGATTACGTTGAGATTTTGTCATTGCTTCCGGGTTACAATGAAGCGGTAGCTAAATCCGGAAAAAAAAAGGGGGAGGCTAAAAAGGAGGATGTGGAAAAGCGTCTTTTTCCTCGCAAGTTCAGTAATTGGTCGCAGGCATTTGGGATTTTGGCGGGCGTTGCGGGGGAAAAGGATCCGCATTTATGCTCGGCGCTTTTTAAGTATCAGGATACGATTAGAAAAGCGTTTCAGAAACACGGGGGGTCGTCCTTTCGTGGGTCAAATAGCCTCAAAGGGGTCTGGCGGGAGCATTTTCAGGTGCGCACATCAGGGAGAGGGCGTGCAGGTGGGAAGCAGTCGGGGGTATATTGGCGTTACAACGAGTCAAGATGCAATTTTGAGAATTGTATGTAGATTCCAACATACTTGCGCTGGGTGCGGGGGTCAGCATCCCAAATCAAAGTGCTTTAAGAAAGATAGTAAGGGTTTCAAGGGAGCAGGACAGCAGGCTGTTCAGGAAGGCGGGAACGCCAGTTTCAGCAGAGGCAATGGCGCCTTGGCTGGAAAAATACCCCAATAGACGGGCAGCTAGCTTATTACGAGAGGGGTTTAAGGAAGGATTCAGGATCCCCTTTGAGTATCAGGAGGGATCAGGGGGCGAGAGGAATTTGAAGTCGGTCAGGTTGAATGGGGATGTGGCAAAAGAAAAAATTGATAAAGAGATTGAGTTGGGCAGAATGGCGGGCCCTTTCCTTTCCCCGCCCCTGAAAAATCTTAGGGTGTCGCTGTTGGGAGTGGTTCCGAAAAAGGAGGCGGGGGCTTTCAGGTTAATTCAACATCTGTCTTACCCGAAAGGGTCGTCAGTTAATGACGGGATAGATAGGGACTTATGCTCCGTAAGCTACGCCACTTTTGATCAAGCGGCGGCTTTGGTGGGAAGGATGGGGCAGGGGGCATTGATGGCGAAGGCTGACGTTAAGTCAGCTTTCAGACTCTTGCCGGTACATCCAGATGGTTTTCATTTATCGGGCTGTATGTTGGAAGGGCGTTATTTTGTTGACCTTTGTTTACCTATGGGTTGTGCATTGTCTTGTTTTTATTTTGAAACATTCAGCACATTTTGGAAAAATACCCCAATAGACGGGCAGCTAGCTTATTACGAGAGGGGTTTAAGGAAGGATTCAGGATCCCCTTTAAGTATCAGGAGGGATCGGGGGGCGAGAGGAATTTGAAGTTGGTCAGGTTGAATGGGGATGTGGCAAAAGAAAAAATTGATAAAGAGATTGAGTTGGGCAGAATGGCGGGCCCTTTCCTTTCCCCGCCACTGAAAAATCTTAGGGTGTCACTGTTGGGAGTGGTTCCAAAAAAGGAGGCGGGGGCTTTCAGGTTAATTCAACATCTGTCTTACCCGAAAGGGTCGTCAGTTAATGACGGGATAGATAGGGACTTATGCTCAGTAAGCTACGCCACTTTTGATCAAGCGGCGGCTTTGGTGGGAAGGATGGGGCAGGGGGCATTGATGGCGAAGGCTGACGTTAAGTCAGCTTTCAGACTCTTGCCGGTACATCCAGATGGTTTTCATTTATCGGGCTGTATGTTGGAAGGGCTTTATTTTGTTGACCTTTGTTTACCTATGGGTTGTGCATTGTCTTGTTTTTATTTTGAAACATTCAGCACATTTTTGGAGTGGGTGATCCGCAATAGGGTGCAGGCAGCAGGGATCATACATTATTTGGATGATTTCCTTTTCGTTGGTCCGCAGGGGTCTGATTTGTGCGCAAGGTGGCTTTTTCATTTTCAGCCATGGCGCGCGAATTTGGGGTTCCTTTGGCGAATGAAAAAACAGTGCACCCACGACCACTCTCAGTTTTCTGGGCATAGTAATTGATTCAGTGAACAGGGAATATAGGTTACCTCCTGAGAAGTTAGTTGTTTTGGAGAGTATGATAAAGGATTTCATGCTTCTTAGGAAGGCCTCATTAAGACAGTTTCCGGTTTTGATGGGCCATTTGGTGCTTGCAGCTCGCATTATGCCTGTGGGAAGGGTGTTTTCCAGGCGCTTGTCAGCAGCTACAGCGGGGGTAAGGTGTCCCAACCACTTCATTCGGGTCACAACAGATATTCGGAAGGATTTGGTGGTGTGGCAAGAATTCTTACAGAGTTACAACGGAAGGACGTTGTGGAGGGGGCGTCCAGCGCGGAACGATGAGCTGCAGCTATTTACGGATGCGGCTGGGTCAGTAGGGTTTGGTGTATATTTTAATGGAGCTTGGTGTGCGGAGGAATGGCCAGAGGATTGGCGAGGGACTCAGCTTATCAGGAATCTGACATTTTTTGAACTTTTCCCTTTACTAGTGGCTGTACATCTTTGGGGGGACAAGTTTGCTAACAGGGAGGTGACGTTTTGGTCCAACAACTTGGGTGTGGTGGAGGCTGTGAATAATTTTGGTTCACGGTCCCCACCAGTGTTGGTTCTGTTGAGGCATTTTGTGTTACGGTGTTTACAGCTTAATATAGGTTTCAAGGCTAGGCATGTTCCTGGGGTGGAGAACAACATTGCTGATGCATTATCACGTTTGCAGATGGAGCTGTTTCGGAGGTTGGCACCGGGGGCGGAGACCCAGGGCGAACGGTGCCCAGCAGTCTTGTGGGATCTGGTAACGGAGGTGTGATTGATATAATCAAGGCTTCACTCGCCCCGGGTACGTGGGGTGCTTAGGTGGCTGCTTGGCGAGAATTTCGGGAGGCGGAAAGGTTGGCGGGAGGAAAGATCTCGGAGGTAGACATTTTGCTGGGTCACATGATGAGTTTGAGGGACAAGTGTTTAGCTGGTGGATCCATAGGGAGAAAGATGGCGGGTATATCGTTCTTCCTTAGGCTGAATGGTAGGGTTGATGTGTTTTGTGGTAAGGAAGGTGCTAGCAGGCATGGTTAAAGGGATAACTAGCAGGGATGGCAGAAGACCAGTGACGTCGGTAATTTTGGAAGGTTTGTTGTGGGTCACAGACGTGGTATGCTCTTCCAGTTTTGAGGCAGTACTTTTTAAGGTCACATTCATCATAGCATTTTTTGCAGCTCTGTGAGCAGGTGAATTGGTTTGTGTATCCAAGAAAGGAGGGGTTGGCTTGCAGCGGGCTGACGTAAGTTTAGGAGAAGGTTTGGTGAGGTTGCTGGTACGGAGGTCTAAAACGGATCCGAAAGGAAAGGGAGCGTGGATCTTGTTGAAGGGTTTGCCTGGAAGTGTGGTGTGCCCAGTAAAAGCTTTGGAAGATTATTTGGCCATTAGGCCAGAACAAGGGGGTCCACTGTTAGTGCACATGAACGGGGGGGCATTGTCAAGGTTTCAATATTTGCGGGTCTTTCGGATGTGTCTCAAGCAGCAAGGGTTAGAAGGGGGCAGTATGGAACGCATTCTTTTCGCATTGGGGCAGCGACGGAAGCAGCACGCGTTGGGCTCGCGGTAGCAAAGATACGGAGGATTGGGCGCTGGAAGTCAGACAGTTACCGGACATACATCAGGCCGGATTTGGTAGGGGAGAATGTTGCGATAGAGTAATCACTCTGCTGTTGTTTTTCTTTTTTCCCACCATGTTTTTGCCTCCTCAGATTTCGTGGTAATTTGGATCGTGGGAGATTCAATGGTACACTGGGCGGGGAAGAGGGTGAATTCGCGCCCGTATGGAAAGAATTTAGGTTTGAGTATGGAGCAGGTAGAGGTAACGTGGTGGGGGATGAGAGGGATGCGGTGGGGACGTCTTTTTCCGCTGCTAATTTCTAGGGCCAGGGGTAGGAGGGCACCGGACATCATCATTATTCATGTTGGGGGTAATGATGTGGCAAAATTGCGGTCGATTGATTTATTCCAGCAGATTAAGCAAGATTTGGCGCGCATGTTAGCGTTTTGGCCAAAGGTGCAATTATTTTGGTCCGAGATAATAAGATAATATGCAGGTTGGTTTGGAAAGGTGCGCGTATCCCGGGGAGAGTTAACAAGATGAGGAAGAGGTTAAACAGGAAGGTGGGGAATTTCTTGGTTCAATGTGGGGGTGGGGTCATTCGTCACCCGCAGTTTAGTTTTTAATTGAGTGGATGGTTTAGGGAAGATGGGGTACAGTTGTCGGATGTGGGTGTGGATATGTTTAATAATGATTTACAGGAAGGTTTGGAAGAGGTCATAAGGGGTATGGCGGTACGGGTCTGATTTAAGGGGGTTAAACAGGCCCGTTGGTGGCGGCAGTTGGGGGGGGGGTGTTAACATTTCTTTATTTTGCAGATAAATAAGAGTATATATTCGAGACAAGGAAGAAAAGATAACGATGGAGGGGTCAGTGGACCAATTGCTTTGTCGCGGCGGCAGTTGGGGGGGGGGGGTAGGTGCTTGTTCCCCAGAAGTGGCTCGGGGCTGGTTATCGGGGGGTTTGAAGCAATTGGGCAGGTCACCGGGACGTACTTCCGGGTGCCCCCTTTGCGTTGCCCAGCCCTGAGCATTCTGGCGCGGACAGGTGGTACGCTATCCCCATTTGTGTTAATAAATAAGCCGCGGCCTTTTACCTCCATATATGTGTCCTCTTGTTATTTGTATGTCTTTATGTAGAGGGTTTTTATGAGAGGGGGGGGGGGAAGCTCGCGCCTCCTTGGTCAATGAAAATGTTTACGTTTTGAAAACCAGACAACGCATGCATATAATGTAAATATCAAACTTAAGATAAAAAGGATCTATACATTTGTTAAGATATTTAATTCTGAAAGGAGCATTCCATACTAAGGTCACATATTGTAAATCGGTATGAAGCTGAACCGCATTCGTTTTGGTTCTGCGGACCCCATGCTTCCCAAGATACTAACTTCTGTAGTTGCTGTTGGTACTTACTGGATCTAAAACCTCCCATGGCACGTGGGCCAAAAGGATGCAATTTTGTTACCCCAGCAGGGGATGGTACCGAGGGTCACCAGTAGTGGATTTACAAAAACTGCCGGCCATAGTCACTTACCTGGTGCCGCGCCCCTCCTTCTGCAGCATCAAATGAAGCTACAACGTCCCATGGCTTCGCGTTACGATGGTAACGTGACGTCATGTTGTCATGGTACCGCGATGTGACACGGCAGCACGTTGCCATGGTACCGGACGTCGCTGCGTCATTTGACTCTGCAGAAGAAGCGCGGCATGACGCAGAAGGTAAGAACTTTAGAGGCCCTATTCTCTCCTGCAGCAACCAGTGGGGAAGAGAGAGGGGCCTCTTTATATTGTGGGGGGAGGGGGTGTAAAGAAATATGCCGGCCTAGGCACAGGCCTAATGGAAAATCCACCACTGGGGGTCAGAGGCAAGTATATCTGCAAGAGATGATTCCCAAAGCTGAAAATAACGCGGTACAGCTCCTGCTTCCAATCTAGGGGGGACAAAAGAAACCCAAGACCGAACCACAACTTCAATGCATGTTGTTGGAAATTCTAGATCTGCTTTGTAAAGCAGTGTAAAAAAAAAAAGTGTGACCACATAGGTATAATAATAATAATAATAAATGTACTACTAGAATAAGTATTTATTTGGGCTTTCACTGTGCGTGATATGCTATATATGAATACTTAATATCAGGAAACGCTTGTGATTAAAGTTGTTTGTGTATGGTTATATACAGTGGTTGACAAATCACCAAAAAATCTACTCGCCACACAAAAAAATCTACTCGCCACCTAGTACTAAACGTGTGCTGCTTGGGCCAATATTTACTCGCCCGGGGGTTAAATCCACTCGCCCGGGGCGAGCAAATGTATAGGTTTGTCGAACACTGGTTATATATATATGGACACATTTCAACGTATGCATATGAGAGTATGCATGTGTAAGTCCCTCAGGAGGGTACGGCAGTCCTTGTCACAGCAATTCATTGCTCCCGTTTCATTTTTCTTTTTAGTCAATCCCTAACCGGGTTAGTCTTCAATTTGTAATTGCTGCAGCATTTACTAAAAAGGAACATTAACTCATAATGGAAGAAATCCCAAGCTTTGGTGGACAGAGCTCTTTTATAGAGGGACACCTAGCTCCTCCCTTACCTGTACATGTATGTCCTGTTGGAGGGGAAAGGATTACACATTATCTCCATAAAAGACTTTGCACTTATCTAAAAGGGAGTTGAGGATTTATGCATGAAATGTTATGGGAGCATGGAAAACACGGGGCATAATCCAGATGAGGAAGAGCGAGAAGAAACCACCAATGATGTACCATGCGTGTTAGTCCTGGTCTCCCGTGACACATGCTACCGGTAATCATTTGATCTCTGTACCACTCCTGAGCGGTGACGTCACCCTTGAGTGTCTGTGTCGCAGCTGCTCCCTGAAAGGAGGTGATTCCAGCCCCCGATGAAGCCACAACGGTGAAACATATGTTGGGCAGGCTAAGCGTCACCACCTAGTGCGCTGGCTATATCGGAGAGGACTGTTGCCTTCTCTCAGTTAGAGTGTTTCGGAGCCTTCTAAAGGAAGCACAACACTCTGACTACTTTCCTATTTGTCATGGTTCTGAGTACAAGACACATACTTTGTGATCTTGAAATAGCTGTTCTGCTAAACATAACAGACCTCTAGGTTCATTTACCTTTGAACCCGTTGGTCTGGTACATATGTGTGTGTATATATCCGTATACTAGCATTAGCTGGCTCAACAAATATATTATTCTGAGCACACACACTACATTAAGCTATACTCTCCATTTAGGTGTAGTCCTCAAACTATATAGAACTGTATTGGTATAACTACCACTGTTAGTATAATTATATAGCAGTGGGACATTCTAAAATAGTTATTCCTAGCATACACTGTTAGTTTGAATTAGGCATACAGTTACCTGCTCCGTTTTTTAATTTATTTTAATCACTTTGGTTCACGTTAGCTTTTTGCTGCAATAAATATATTTTAATCATTTATTAATAAATAGTAATTTTTAACATAGGTATAGGTGTTCTCTTGTGCGGCTATTAGGGAGCTTTCTTTCTTTTCTTTGCTTATGATTCCAGCTTAACCTGCTCATCTGAGTGGAGCGTGGGGTGTGGACGCCTTAGGCCTCGGGCATGGTCAGTGCTTAGGCGCTGAAGCGCGCTGCTGCTCGGCAGCGAGCCCCTGCAGCCGCAATGAGAGCGGCTTTAGAAGGGGCTTCCGCAAGCGTGTCTTAAGAAAATTTTAGTTGCAGTGATGGAGTGTATGCTTTGGACCGGGAGAGGGTGCTTTCCCTATCGGAACGGGTATTTCCAATGCTGCAGTGATTGTGTGAATACACCTACCTGCATTGTTACCAATAGGCTGGCTGGGCTTCCTTGTGGGGTCCCTGTCACTTCGGTGTGCCTATGAGGGTCTGGTATTCCGACGACTCCTGATGGTTATTATACCCAATTGTTTTTATTTTTCCACTGTACCATATGTGTATTCAGTACCTTTTACCCACTAAAATATTTGTTTAGTAATGCTTTATGAGGGTTTGGGCTTGTCTTTTCTATCTATCTTAAGCAAAATAAGACTACAAAGTTGATAAATACCTTTTTCTTTGAACGATTTTTATATTTCGGTTTCTTTTTAATATTTTTATAGCAGCCATTCCATATTTTGGGTCCTAGATTTAAAAAAAAAAAAAAAGAAAGAAAAGATTGAGTAAAAATGAACACATTAAATAAAGCAGAGAAGGGGAGTCATCCGTTGAGATAATAATTTATTGGATTGCTAGACGTTATAGGTTTGCTTTTTCTTGTCATATTTAATGGGTTAAAAAGTGTCATCACAGTGCTAGGTGAACTACAATGGTAGCACAAATATTGCTGTAGTCTGGATATCCAACCAGGGAATGCTTGCAGTAGCAGCTGTTGGTATCAATATCAGGTCAGAATTAGGCTGTAGCCCGAGAGGAGAGAAATGCTGGCAGCTACAGAGACTTGCTCTGAACCAGTGGGCAGAAGTAGGTTAAAAGAGCCAAAACATCTGAGAAGACATCTACTGAGATAGGTAGGAGTGTTAAATGAACCACTCAAGGAGCATAACGGAGAGATAAGTGGATGGCTGAATAAAGATGGAAAGTATTGCAGACTTGAGGAGAGAGAAGTGGATCGTGTTCAACTTTCAATTAATGAAAGGAGGTCCCAATATGAACTGGCCGAAGACGTTCATTTTGATATCATTGGTAGGGATGACACAAACATCTTCCTACACTTACTAATAGCTACAAAGAAATGATGATCAAATCACGTGCAACCGGAAATTAATTACATGTTCTGTCCAAAACGAAGCCATTGATCTTTGCAACACTGGACACATGTCTAAAAAATTTTTTAGATATATATACAGGCATTAACGTACACAATGGGACCAAAGCATGTATGTTAAGCGAAAATGTACTTAAAGTGAAGCACTACCTTTTCCCCCCACTTATCGATGCTTCGGTACAGGTAGGGAGCCGGTATTGCTGTTCAGGACGTGCAGACAGGCGCATGCGCGAGCTGCCGTTTGCCTATTGGGCGAGGGGAATCAGCGCATCGCTACTACGGCGGTCTGTAGGGCAGAATAAGTGTCCGCACTCGCGAAGCAAGCGTATGGACACAGAGGTATGGTGCTATTGTAAATATGTCCTTACTCGCGAGTGTACTTAAAGTGAGTGTCCTTAAACTGGGGTATGCCTGTAAGCAATTCATTCTTTGACATGATGGTTAATGTAAAAAAATATGAAGCAGTTAGATCTATTCCCACCTTTCTCCAATTTCAGCGATGCCATATTGCAATTATAGAGAGGAGTGCCACCATAAAAAAAAGCTGACACGCTTGGCTACTACAGTGTAATCGGGACACCAAAACAGCAGCACTGGTGTAATTGCCTTGGTACTGCAGAATCTCCAACAAACGCCACTCGCAAATGAATGTTCCAAGTGTTTAATTAAATAGATCAATCTCTGGTCCCGATGGGATCTTTAACACTTGCAACATTCATTTGAATGTGAGACACGCATTAAAATAATGTTACAAGATATAACAAGCCAGAAAATGAAACCGTACAATTATTATGCATACAATCATACACAGTATTAACAGGTCACTTGACATTTCCTGGGGTTTGTTTTTTTAAAGTAGTAAGTAGTTTTCATGTTCATTTGGAAATATAAACACTTTACATGTCCGTGCTATTGGACCAGACTACATTTCTTGGCTCCAACAATTAACCGATTAAAAGAACAATTTACCCACTCACATGAGATTTCCCATGGACTTTTATCGGTTGCAAATACTTCCTTACCATTTGGGGTATCATAAGTTAAACTTGCAATATCTATTAGTAGATCATCTTCAAAAGGCTTGTCGTACTATGTAAAAAAAAAAAAACAGACATGAAAAGGCGTTGCAGCAGTTACTATTTACTTTGTAGCAGACAGAACCATAACAACAAATACCTTCACATTATTCAGCTACACCTCACACTTATCTGATATGGAATGTCGTGGTGGTGTGTGTTGGATACAGATATAACATTCACTGCTGGTTGTACTGCAGCACACAATCTGCTTTTTCAGGTGCTCCACTAAAATTAGGGTTGAAGCAGCATCCCCCACCAAAATAATATATAAATATATAAAAAAAATAAAAATCAGAACCCAAAACAGTTAGATTGTATTGTGCAGATTTTTCTTGTTCTATTTAATTTTTTTCCAAAAAACTGGTTTACACAGTTTTCACCGGTTTATTATTGCACTGTTAAGACATCCCCATGCAAATAGCTGCTTTAAAATGTTTGTGGGTGGCAGCAACCATTTTTATTTCCCTCGGAGGGGAAGAAAAATAAAAATCATTTATCCAGAATGCCCTTACAGAATTTAGAAATGAAATAAACATTTATTTTTATGGCGGGCACAGGAGATTGTCACTTTATATGGAATACCAACTTAAAGTAGCCTGTGAAAACACATGCACAGGTGTACCAGGTGTGTTCTCTCTACTCTTGTACAGGCTTTCAAACCCATGTACTCCATTCCTCTGACAGACCTGAGAAATGTCTGCGAACCCCCCTGATGCAGATCACATCATAAATAATATATAGCACAGGCATAGGCTTTAAACGGTTAAATGAAAATATCATGTAAGAAACATCAATCCATATATTCATGGTAGAGCGATATGGCTCCTACCTTCATTAAAATCATTGTCATTTTAGCTTGGAAGACCTTCTCATTTCTGTCCAGTTCACTGTTCAAAACGCCGCTTGGGTCCAGAGGCAATTTCCCGGAGGACAGGTCAGCGAAGACCTGGGTAGGGTAAAATTAAACACGAAAAATCAAGTCTTCCGAATTCACCGACAAAGGCACTCAGGGTAGGGCTTTAACTTCTTAAAATGTCTCACTAATGTCATTGTTGTAGTACAGAAGAAGGGGCAACAAACAAGCCAATACGTTCACTAACTATCTAGGAGGTCGGTTACCTGATGTTTAACCAGAACCAAGCATAATAGGATGGAAGACTAGTGCTGGAACTTAATTTCAACATTACTGTTTGATACTCAAGACAGGTTAAAAATCAGCAGCTCACGATGCTATACATTTTTGGTTCTTATTTGGTTTATAACTTACTTGGAATTGGGTTCCCCTTGAGCTGATCCATGGTCCTCCAACCTTCAATGGACCATTTAATTCCTGAGATATTTGTTGTTTTTTTGTGTGCTTGTTTTGACACACACAAAAAAAAACCCTACAAATAATAGCCATTTTATGTAAACCTGGCAGTAGTTCCTATAATCTTAGGTATTCTTGCTGGGTTTCAGGTAAGCTTTAAATAATCAAAAAGTGAAAATTGTCGCTTTCTGGTCTTTCATCACAGAATTTTCAGTTTATATTTTATATTGTTATACAGTATTGAATAATTCACTAAGCACTTTCTTATTTAAGAATTGCACTTATATTTGGTTTTGAGCACAATTACCCTGATAACACTGTTTTATTCAAGCTTTAAATGATGTTACACTGGTGAGTTCTCTCCTTATAATGGGGCGGTTTATGAATCACTGAACCAAAATATTACACAAGGTTGTCTCTGCACTTCACTAAAAAACAGTATGAACCGGCTCCGGACACGCGCGGCAGTGAAGATACCGGAAAGGAGTGTGGGAATAGGCTCGGGTGACATTTCCAGCACACTCTGCAGTCAGACCACTACTAGAAGCATCCAGTATATACAGCTGCAATGCCTTCGAGGAGAACTACCCACTTTTCTGATGAACCCGCTGATACTGGCATCTTGTGAGTGCATTGATGACTTTACGTTGCCCCACTTAAACTACTGCACAATGCAATCACATTCATGAGTGTCCACCAAAATGGTCTCAGGGTCAGCATTTCGCTTTTTGTGGGGAGTAAAACATGACCGGTTGTCACGTTTGTAACTTTTGTAGTTTTGTTAAAGACATAATATATATAATATATATATATATATTGCATAAATAAAATAGCATGTTTCCCAGGAATCTCAGGGGTGTTCCATTAGGTGCACGTCTCTCTCCACGTTGTATAAAATGGTGTGTTTTGGGAGGTATATACAGGCATACCCCGCATTAACGTACGCAATGGGACCGGAGCATGTATGTAAAGCGAAAATGTACTTAAAGTGAAGCACTACCTTTTCCCCACTTATTGATGCATGTACTGTACTGTAATCATCATATACGTGCATAACTGATGTAAATAACGCATTTGTAACAGGCTCTATAGTCTCCCCGCTTGCGCACAGCTTCGGTACAGGTAGGGAGCCGGTATTGCTGTTCAGGACGTGCTGACAGGCGCATGCGTGAGCTGCCGTTTGCCTATTGGGCGATATGTACTTACTCGCGAGTGTACTTAAAGTGAGTGTACTTAAAGCGGGGTATGCCTGTATAGCACTTGGGACTCTAGTGATAACGAGTCTCAGCGAAATTTATGAAGTTTGTCGGTGCGAACTCTAGTGGCGCAAGGTGAAACTGCATGTTTTTGCACAAACTTTTTATAACAAACTCTTTGCACAAACCTCCACGGATTTGCAAAGAAATAGTAATGTGCGTGAGAATTTGCAGACTGAACACGCTCGTCCATCTCTAATAACGTCGAAGCCATACTTTCTCACGTCTACCCTTAGGGACACCAGAGAGACCAGGTTTTTGTGACTAACCAAAGTATGCAATATACAAAGCGCTGTGTCAGGGCCCTGGAGTCCAAACCAAGGGGGAAATGCAGGCAACCATAGAAAGCTTTATAAAGAAAACACTGCTGTACTGTATTAACGGATCGACATTAAGATCAACACACAATACACACCTAAACGCAAATCAAAAAAGTGTGCAACACACACACCGACCCACTAAAGCGATAGTGAGACATATTAAAAGTCATAAGTGACCCGGCGGTAGCAAGCCTTAGGCTACGTTTATAGTGCCGGCGATCCGACTGTCAGGTGACGGTCGCTGGAAAAGCAAATAGAGATGACTTCCAGCGATCGCGACCAATCCGTCGCGCTTACTATAAGCGCACACGATGGCGGCAATATATTTGTTTTGCCGCGACGTCGCCAGCACTATAAGCGCAGCCTTAGGCCTCTCCATGTTGATCAATGTAAATCCATTGGAGTGTCCATACTCTGTGTGCGCGCTCGCGCGTCTGTAGGCGCGATTCATGCAGAGACAAAAATTGTCTGTTGCGCGATGGGCCGGTCACGTGCTTGGTTCAGCCAATGAGAGCGAACTGCGCACGTGACATCACGGGCACACCCCGAGCAAGCCGCCCATCGCGCTACACTGCAGGCCAGGAATCGCCCGTGCTGCAAGCGAGCGCCATGGCGCTCCGTCCTCATGGACAAGGCATAAGGCCTCGTCCCCACTGCTAGCACGTACAAAATACGGCTCTATGGGGCCGGCCCCAGTCAGTGCATGCGCGCATATGATCAAGCGCGAGTGGCGACTACATTTTGAGAAGTCAAGAAATTTGACTTATGGTGCGGCCGAGCGATGGCCACGTCACGGTGGCGGTTCAGCCAATGAGGGCGAAGCAGACACATGAGATCATGGCTGCGCCCCCGCCGCCTCAGATTGCTCGGCTGAAGGCCACGAGCGCCACCAGGCACTCCGTTGCTCGCGCACGCTCACTGGCGCTGTAGCTTTAAGCTTAAAACCACGGGAAACTCTTTTTGAAGTTGAGGTAATAATATAGGGACATTGTGATATGATAATATAATATTGTTGCTTATGCATTCCTGTGCTTGGATTGTTTTCAGGCATAAATCCCTGCACTATTAACATTATAATGTAACATTATAATAACGGTAGTTGAGGCACAAGGGGACGTAAAGTGACTTTACCCAGGACGTAGGCAGCAGACACTGGGTTTTTAACGGTGATCACCCACTTCAAAAGGTTGTGACATTACCACTACTGCTCCTGGCGATTGCGTTTCACTCCCCCTCAATATTTGGGTGCCACGGCCCGTGCCTCGTTTTAGCGCTGGCCTTCCTCTGAGTTTCAGTTTCGATAATAAAAAAAAAAATCATTAAAATAATGCCAACTGATACGGGTTACTTTAAATGTCCAAAAGTAACTGCATTATTGCCCAATGCTTCATTAATGGTTCCTAAAATCTTGTCTGCTTGGGTTAGATTAAAGGCAACTGTTCTACAATAAAACCCAAATCATATGGGAAGCTCATTACCAACACTACAGCAGTAATGTTCCAGCATATAATAGAGGGTTATCCTACGCCCTATACTTGGCGTGGGCCTCTCGTGAAGCAATGTGTTCCAGAGCAATGACGCAGTATTAATGGCAAAGAAACAACTGGAAAAAGCAATAAGATCATGGCATACATAATCTATAAATAAAAAGATGTCCTTAGAATTCCAGATGAGATTTAACCAAGACATTGTCAGGCAAATAAGGGGCCCCAAATTGACGAAGCCATCTTCATGGTGAAACGCGTAGGAGGAGGAGCATAGGGTTTTTGCTCTCATTCAGTGCAGTGGAGCAAGCAACATCATACAGTGGGCTCCAGCCAGTAGCACCTGTTTCAAGTTTGTTTGCCTTTCATCGGCAACCACCAGGAGGAGAGCTGACGGACGCAGTCCAGAGACTACCGGGAAGGGTCTGTGCGTCACGGCCGGAAGTGACATCAGACCCGGACACCCGGAGGGCTGCGTGGTATCGTGTGTCAACGTGCATCTGTGCAGCGTGTACTGGAGCAAATTTCGAGATTGAAGAAAGTCATCGGACCCCCACGGACCAGCAGCGATTAAAGGGTGAGCATATCGAGCATTGCTTCAACCCTGGGGTACCCCTCTATATCATAATCTGCCCGGGCAGCGCACAGTTTACAGGACTCTGACTGTACACCGGGATTCTCCCGTTTTTAACCCCTTGGAGACCCATTGAGTGCAATTGCACAACAGCTTCATCTGCACAGTTTTTAAACTTTATTGTCTATATATTGATCATCATGTTTTTGTTGTCCTAGAGGGTGATCCCTGGGACAGGATTTTTAATAAAAGTGTCTAGTTTTACCACTACCCAATTTTGACTGCGCTTCTCACTTTTTTTCTTTTTGCTGTAACATACTCTACGCTTGGATTTACCTGGAAAACGCTAAAGCCCTCCTGGTCTTATCTAGCACTTAAAAAGGTCGCAATGCAGGTCGAGTGCCCTACCATATTTCCTCTATTCCCGTGGTCACTGAAAGATCGCAACCAAAGGGTTAAACATTAAAGTATAGAGTATAGGCAGCACTCTAAAAATAAACACATCTATGCAAAAGCGCAATGGTGGTACAAGTGGAACATGCGAGGGACCCTAAAACCCTTGAAAATATCCACACGAAAACACACTCAAGTTCCCAGCACTGAAAGGTAAATGATGAGTGTCAAATGGATATGCCAAAAAAACTTTACTTAATTACAAAATCATAACAAAAAACACTAATGAATGAACAATGTAGTGTGTGTGTGTGTGTATATATATACACACACACACACACACACACACACACACACACACACACACACACACACACACACACAGATCAAACCGAGTAGTGTGTGAACAAAATATGAACACAAATGATTCCAAAACAAAGTACAGTGCACACAAGGGAAATACTACACAAAAGAACAGATGACCAAAAAAGGGGGGAGGGAGGAAATCTGAATTTGCAGCTATACGGTTCTTTGGTTCCTGCATCACATACCATTAGCCCTGCTGGGGAATATTTAGTATTGAGGACGCTTATACTTGGAGCTTTCCAGCGTTTTGAACTTTTGCTTGTACTTAGCTTTTTTTTTTTTTGCACAAGTTTCGGAGCTCTGTGGGAAAGGGGGAAGGGATGATACTCCCGCATCAGCCTAAGTACCATATTTGCCCGAATATAGTGCGACCTGGTACTTACAGTATAAGGCCGCGCTTATAGTGCTGGCGACGACGGCAGAAGACGTCACCAGCGAAAGTTATAATTTGATTTGAAGCGACGTCCCTGATTGGTTTAGAGACAGTCACATGTGGCGACTGTCTCTAAAAAATCAAATAGACCCGGCGACAAAATGTTTGGTTGCAATGTCGCTCCGTTGCGCTTACTATAAGCACTTGCGAGGTCGTCAATGTATTTGTTTCGGATCGACGTCGCGTCACCGCCGCGGGCACTATAAGCGCAGCCTTAATATATTGATTGATATGTTAACACTGGAGGTGCAATAGGAACAATATAATAATGATAAACAGAACAAGAAAAGTTTCCCTGTTGAACGCACTCACTGTACGAGTGCATTCAACAGGGAAGCTTTTCTTGTTTTGTTTATCACTGCTAGAGGACATACCTGTTTCTTGGGCTATTACATAGGCCAGCCATTGTGCAACTGCTTTCCCATCATTGGGACTACAGTACACATTTTACATCTTTTCTTTGCCAACAAGGGAGGACCTAACTAAGGACTCGTCCATAGTGAATGCGTGTGCAACGTCACGCTCGCCTGTTCTGTCCTGCAGGCAGAAGCGACAGGGAGGCGTGGCTGTGATGTCACAGAGCTGGTTCACACTCATTGGGCGAACTGCTCACGAGAACCAGCATCGCACAGCAAATTCAATAAAGGTTGTCGCGCGAAGCGCCGGTCGCTCTTGTGCACGCGCTCACACTATACACACTTATAATGGCGCCCTAGTGTTTGTTTTCGGCGCAAGCGACGTCACTCACGTCGTCTCCGCACAATGTACGCAGCCTAAGGCTACGGCCCCTGTAACTCAGCTGCAACGCGCGCCCGCGAGATTGGCGGCGCGTGCAGCCGATTACCTGGTCTGCAGGGAGCTGCAGTAAGAGACCGGGGGGGCGTGGCGGAGGAGTGACGGGGGCGTGGCCATGACGTCACCCGGCAGGTTCGCCCTCATTGGCTGAACCGCCGGGGGGCGTGCCGTATCGCTCGACGCTAGGTCCTGCTCTCAATTCTATTGAGAGCAGGAGTAGCTCTCGCTCGAGCGCTGCGGCCCCCGCTCGCAGCGGGCCCGGCGCCATTGCGGGGAGGGCTCTCGTGCGCGCAGCGTCCGCCACAGCGGACGCTGTAGTAGGCAGCGGGGGCAAGGCCTAAGGGTCTTAAGGGAAGTACCACAGACCTTTCGGTGGTAACAGATTTTCATTGTGTTCTTTTCCTTCTCATTTCCCCCCCCCCCCTTTGGTCATCTGTTCTTGTGTGTAGTATTTCCCTTTTGCGCACGGTGTTTTGGACTTGTGTTCACACACTGTGCTCTGTTCTCTCTCTATCCGTGTGTTCTTGCATGTATATATACATACAGTGTCTAAACTGTTCATTCATTCGTGTTTTTTGTTATGATTTTGTAATATGGGTAAAGTTTTTTTTGGCATATCCATTTGACACTTACTCATCATTTATGAGTGCTGGGAACATTTTTTTTCTTCAAAGGGTTAAACATCACCCTCAATAGCAAATCAAAGCTTTGCTGTCAAAGTACTCGGATTCCTTCAGTCACAGGGCCAGCAATAAACTTCAGTGTTTCTGCAAGCAGGTTAGGGGTTAAATGAGTTATTTATAAAAATGTTTTACCAGGAAGTAATACATTGAGTTACCTCTCCTTTTCAAGTACTGTATGTCTTGGGCATAGTTACAAAAATTACACATGCAGTGTTGCATGGTTTCACTATGTAAAAAAAAATGTTTTAATGAATTTTTCTGCATACTTTCAATACATTAAAATGTGGATGCAATTGTGTAAAACAAAAAACAAGAAAGCCAATAATAGCTTAATATTAACGCTTTGCTGTTCTGTGCAGTGTTTTTCTTTTACTACAGTAAATGCTTTAATCAGAACTGCTGGACACAACAATCGTGTAACGCGTTTTATTATTAACAAAAAAAACAACTAGGTGTAAAAGCAGTAAAATCTGAATTCCTATGATAAAAAAAATAATACTTGGACAGTACACATGCAGTACACATGCAGTAACATTTAGCCAAACCATTGCTAACATGGCGATGCACTCCTGCCCCATCCCAGATGTGACCACATAAACCTGCAGTGTCCTATGCTGGGAATGAGAGATGAATTGTATGAACGGATGTGTAAGGCTGGTGAGATAGGGCCAGTGGGTAATCCAACCACGGGGCCCTGCAGAGAGCTGTCACTCCAGGAAGCAGACACTCTTCCCCTTTGCATATTACTGCCTACCCGGCCCAGAGTCCGGGCTCTTTCACCCTACTCACGGACTTCTGAGCACGGCTCTTCATGCACAAGGCGCTCTTTACCCAATTCTCTGCCCGTGTGTTGCTTGCCACCCTGGCAGCGCGTGGGGTAACCCTGCTCAGTGCCCCGCCGGCTCTGCCCGTGGTTACCTCGTTGCACGGCCGCGGATCAGCAGCCTGCCCGCTCCTTCCTGCCCTTGCGCCCTGCATGATGATGCCGCCGCCGCCGCTGCAGACGCCCCGTTCTATGCCACCAAACCAGCGCCTGGTGGTGAGGGCAGGCGTAGTGACGTCACTGATAGCCAGCACGCCAGCCCTAGTCACAGTAATGCAGCACGGAGGGGGCTGGGGCAGCAGTCTCCCTAGCTGAGGTGCGCGTGTTCTGTGCGCTGAGGTGCGCGTGTTCTGTGCGCTGAGGTGCGCGTGTTCTGTGCGCTGAGGTGCGCGTGTTCTGTGCGCTGAGGTGCGCGTGTTCTGTGCGTTCTTTTAACAATGTTACTCTTTCTGTTATTAAAGCAGAAATCATGTTGAAGGAAACACGGATATCAGTCTCCAAGGACAGAACATGAGTGACATGTAGGTGTTCTGGACCGAAAGTGGCCTTTTCATTTTCATCAAGAAGATCTGATTGTATTCTACAAACCTTCCCAATTCAATATGCTGTGAAGGTGCTTTTGAGTACTGGACAAGATTGTAGTCACATTAGATTGGAGCTGATCTCATCTCCAGCCAGGGAAAGGGGAATAATTTAACAGCATAGTACTGTGTATAATTACAGGCTGTCCTCGGTTATCCAATGGAATCCGTTCTGGAAGTAGCGTTGGATAGTGAAACCGTTGCAAGGGCTGTTCTATAGAGGGCACGCTTGCTACGTGATTGAGTGTGTGTGTTGTGTCTGTGTGTTGTGTCTGTGTGTGTTGTGTAGGTTGTGATATGAGTATGTGTTCTGTGTGTGTTGTGATCATGTGTGCTGTGTCTGTGTTGTGATTGAATGCAGCAGTGCGTAAACGGGGGGGGGGGGGCGCAAGATTATCTATGGGGGCGCGTGCAGCGAAACCTGGTGTGCGTGGGCCGGCAGATGCTGTGCATGGAAGGGCCAAGAAGATGTGCACGGACGGGCAGCCGAAGATGTGCGCGGGCGAACAGGATAGTGCCGGTGGCGGCCACGTGATTGTGTGTGCGCATGCGCGAGGGCTTCGGAGGTACAGGGAGGAGCACGCCCCAGCGCTGTGATGTCAAACGCCCCTCCTTCCGGTGTCTGCCCTGCAATAGCGCTGGGTTCCTGCTCTCCGCTGGCAAACTGTTTCGCTGCGATCCTCTGCAACTTCCTCTGCAAGTGAAAGGGTAGGCTGCCACTATCAATCATACTATGAATATACAGAAATAATTAAAAATAACACAACATTGAAAACGGAAATAAATAAATAATACATAATACTGTAGGTAGGAGTGTGGATGACACTGGGGAAAGCAAGCTAAAGAGCAGGGAGAATAAAAAGGCAAATGGGAGAAGGAAAAAAGGGAGGGAAGGGAAAAAAATGGAGAGAGGAAAGGGAGGTAGCAAAGAAGTGGATGAATGCCCACCCTAAAGGATTGCCTTTGTGCACGTACGCTCTCCCAAGCTTGGCGCTTGGGGAGACAAACAAAATTGTCTTTGTAGCACGCTCAGCAGCAGTCAATGCACACAGCCACACACACACAGCTACACACAAAAATAGCCCTGATCCACTCCCCCCCCCCCACTCGTGCTTGCAAAATTATGTGACTCATGCTTTGAGATGTCACCGCTCTCAGCGGCAACATGGACGCAGCCTAATTTTGCAAGCGTGAGCTGTTGAAATATATAAGTATTTAGACATATTTGTATTTACATTGTATACCGTTTAATAAAGGGTTTTTTTTTCCATACGATTTTTATTACATCAGGCAGGGGGGCCCCGAGAAAGGTCATGGATGAAAAGGGGGGCTCGGCATAAAAAGTTTGCTCACCCCTGGATATGCCATTCGTTGTATAGTGAAACGTTGAAGAGCGGGGACTAACTGTAATGGTATGATAATGCACTACAGTATTCATTTATATAGCACTCTATATACAGCTTCCAGGCACTAGTCCCCTGCCTGTGTAAGGCCGCGCGTATAGTGACCGCGACGGCGACACGTGACGTCACCCGTCGCCGCTAGCGAAAGTTGTATTTCGCTTTGCGGCAGCGGCGCGGGCGACCAGGCCACTGATTGGTTCAGGAGCTGTCACACGAGGCGACAGCCCCTGAAAAATCAAATCTTCCGGCTGCAAAAAATCGCGTCGCCCCGTCACGCTTACTATAAGCGCACGCGACGGCGACAATGCATGTTTTCGGGCGACGTCGCGTCGCCACCACCGGCACTATAAGCGCGGGCCTAAAGCTCACCGTTTAATTATTGCACCACTATACAATATGCTGTGAAACTACTTTCCTGCACTGGGGAAGAGAGCAGCTCCATTTAAACAATAGGGACTAAAATAGTTTCTTGCACAAAGAAGCGGCTCCACAGCATGTTACATTAGGGCCTTGGAGCTTAAGGACAAAGCAGACAAAGTGACTATCCCACAGTTACAAGGAGCTTGTACTGCTTCAAATCCTGTTTAGCCACTTCACAGTTCTAAATGCTTTAAAAGAAATTCTATTCTTCAGCAACCAAGCACCAAACCACAGCTTTTATCAAATGCACTACCACCACTGTCCATAGTTTGTTACCAATCATAATGCTCCTTAACTCTTAACTCTTAACATCATAATGCTCCTTGATCGTAAGATCTAATAGGACATAGCCTTCAACTGAAGCGGAACGCAGGGAAGCAGCTTCATGAGGACAGATTTCGGGCTGACAACAAAGTGAGGGCTGCCGATGCTGATAACTATATCAGACATGTCAATGCCCATTGATTTTCTCCATATCACTGATTCTGAGTTCGTCACTGATTTTTAGCATGAGGGGTTTCATAGACTTCAATATAGTCTGATGAAAGTCAGTCTGGAATAAGTTGGACACTGAACCGAGCCTTCTCCACAATATCTAAGGCCGTGCCTATAATGCCGTCGACCGCGACTCGACGTGTGACGTCGCCACCGGCGGAAGTTATGTTTCGCCGGGCAGCAGCGTTGCGGGATTCCGGCAATTTGATTTGTTCAAGGGCCGTCACGTGACGCAACAGCCCTTGAAAAATCAAAATTTGCCGGCTTCCAGTTTTTGCGACGGCGACATCACTCCGTTACTTTGTCGCGCGCACTATTTTACGTTGGGAAAAAAAAAAGGCATGCATTTATTTGCAGAAAGATCACAACAGTTCAGAGAATGATTCCCTATGTCAGGTGCAGTGAGCAAGTATAGTGCTCCCCACTCTCTTAAATAGTATGGAGGCTGCAAGACCACCACTTAAATTTCCCACCACGCAAATCATGACATTACCGTAAAGCAGGGGTGCGCAAGGTTTTTTTGGGCCGAAGAAGTCTTCCAGCGATCGCGTCGACCCCATTATGGGCACCCGCGATGGACTGCATGTACTTGCTAAGGCACTGCGCAAAATCGCAGTCGCCAGTACTATAAACGCAGCCTTAGGCTGCGCTTATAATGCCGGCGACGTTGCGGCAAAACATGTATTGCCGCCATTGTGTGCGCTTATAGTAAGCGCAATGCGACGTGGCGGCGCGAAATTTGGTGCTGGTCAAATTTGATTTTTCAGAGGCTGTCGCCACGTGACTGCCTCTGAATCTATATATATATATATATATATATATATATTTCAACCATTATCACCTACAGTACAGTAGCATACAGTGCTCCCACTGCAGCAAGGGATTCTGGGAAATGACATGCAATGTTTACTCGCTCATCCCACAACGTGGCGGTATCAAATATAGCGTTTTCCCAGTTATTATACTGTATCCCTGCAGGATGTAGGATAATCCCAGCCAAACCCACATACTTACTACATTCCCGTTATGTCACATGTATTATTTCCTGTGAAGGAAGCGCTATGTATATTCCCATTATGGTCACAAATTGGACGATACTGTATTTCCATTATGTCTCCTATTATTTTCCCATGATATCTCATAGAATACTGTCATCCAAAACCACATCATTATTGAATGATTGAAAATGATGCCTCCGTTTTATGTCAAGATTGTCTTGACACTTAGACCCCCAAGATTTCAATAGCGCCTCACTTAAAAGATGACATTATTTTTGATTCAAATGAACTTTTATGGTGCAGAAGCCGCATGGTGCCTGTGCCTACAGTGTATGTATTTGTCAGTGTGTCTCTATCTGCATTTCTGTCTCTTGCTGGCCGCCAGCCTGTGTGATGATGTCAGCCTGTCTGTGATGTAAGAGAGACATTGTGATATCATCACATACTGTAGGCAGGATGGCAGGTGTAAAGCTTCTAAAAGAGAGAGGGAGGGAGAGAGGTAGAGGAGAGAGAGGGAGAAAGAGGGAGAGAGAGAGCAAGCAGCTCCTCCCTCCCATGCAAATGACTGGAGGCAGAGGAGTAGAGGGACAGAAGCCTGTGCTGCTTGTAATGGGACAGGATTTGGGGTGCTGTTTCATGCTCTATCTCCCTCCCTCCCACTGTCTCAGGTGCAGAAAGTTTTCAAGGGAGAGAGGAAAGGAAGAGGAAAATGGAAGCTGAGGAGAGCTGGTCCTGTCCCTCTTGTTGGTAAAGAGGGGGCATCCAGAAAGAGGTAAGGAGATAGTTTTATTTTAATTCAAGAAGGAGTGCCTGGTGGCGAAGCTGGTGTGCTCTGTCACACTACAGACCCCTCCCTGTGTGTGTGTGTGTGCGTGCGTGCGTCTGCAGGGGGTATCTGTCCCATCCATAGATATCAGGGGTACTGCAGCTGCTGCTGCTGCTGTTCAAACTTTTGCTTTAGGCCCATTCCTTTGATGTTAATAAGCGTTTCTAGTACAATCTTTTTCGCTCTGTTCACCCACATCTTTACATTACCTTGTGTGTGTGTGTGTGTGTGTGTGTGTGTGTATGTGTATGTGTGTGTACGTGTGTATAGCATGTGTTTGAAACACTATACTGTATCTGCATAGAAAAAAAGCCTTCTTTTAGTAATGTACAGTTCAAATACTGTATGAACATGACCCCATCTCATCTCATCCCCCTGACTCTGGATACAAAACATTCATGTATTCGTTTGCAACTTTTCATACAATTTGCTTGCACCATTTCAGAGAAATTAAATATTTAAAATGGAAATAAATTGGTAACTGCAGTAACAAACAACACTGTACATGCTAATAGTACATCCATGTAAGCAGTACATACATGCTCAGGAGTTGTTTTTTTGGATCGGTATATACTTGTCATTATCCACTTCAACCATTTTAATTCCCCCCTTTTAAATTATTGTACTGGTTGATGTGTATGTATATATATATATATATATATATATATATATATAGATATATATCTATATATCTATATATATATATATATATATATATATTTCAACCATTATCACCTACAGTACAGTAGCATACAGTGCTCCCACTGCAGCAAGGGATTCTGGGAAATGACATGCAATGTTTACTCGCTCATCCCACAACGTGGCGGTATCAAATATAGCGTTTTCCCAGTTATTATATCCCTGCAGGATGTAGGATAATCCCAGCCAAACCCACATACTTACTACATTCCCGTTATGTCACATGTATTATTTCCTGTGAAGGAAGCGCTATGTATATTCCCATTATGGTCACAAATTGGACGATACTGTATTTCCATTATGTCTCCTATTATTTTCCCATGATATCTCATAGAATACTGTCATCCAAAACCACATCATTATTGAATGATTGAAAATGATGCCTCCGTTTTATGTCAAGATTGTCTTGACACTTAGACCCCCAAGATTTCAATAGCGCCTCACTTAAAAGATGACATTATTTTTGATTCAAATGAACTTTTATGGTGCAGAAGCCGCATGGTGCCTGTGCCTACAGTGTATGTATTTGTCAGTGTGTCTCTATCTGCATTTCTGTCTCTTGCTGGCCGCCAGCCTGTGTGATGATGTCAGCCTGTCTGTGATGTAAGAGAGACATTGTGATATCATCACATACTGTAGGCAGGATGGCAGGTGTAAAGCTTCTAAAAGAGAGAGGGAGGGAGAGAGGTAGAGGAGAGAGAGGGAGAAAGAGGGAGAGAGAGAGCAAGCAGCTCCTCCCTCCCATGCAAATGACTGGAGGCAGAGGAGTAGAGGGACAGAAGCCTGTGCTGCTTGTAATGGGACAGGATTTGGGGTGCTGTTTCATGCTCTATCTCCCTCCCTCCCACTGTCTCAGGTGCAGAAAGTTTTCAAGGGAGAGAGGAAAGGAAGAGGAAAATGGAAGCTGAGGAGAGCTGGTCCTGTCCCTCTTGTTGGTAAAGAGGGGGCATCCAGAAAGAGGTAAGGAGATAGTTTTATTTTAATTCAAGAAGGAGTGCCTGGTGGTGAAGCTGGTGTGCTCTGTCACACTACAGACCCCTCCCTGTGTGTGTGTGTGTGCGTGCGTGCGTGCGTGCGTCTGCAGGGGGTATCTGTCCCATCCATAGATATCAGGGGTACTGCAGCTGCTGCTGCTGTTCAAACTTTTGCTTTAGGCCCATTCCTTTGATGTTAATAAGCGTTTCTAGTACAATCTTTTTCGCTCTGTTCACCCACATCTTTACATTACCTCGTGTGTGTGTGTGTGTGTGTGTGTGTATGTGTATGTGTGTGTACGTGTGTATAGCATGTGTTTGAAACACTATACTGTATCTGCATAGAAAAAAAGCCTTCTTTTAGTAATGTACAGTTCAAATACTGTATGAACATGACCCCATCTCATCTCATCCCCCTGACTCTGGATACAAAACATTCATGTATTCGTTTGCAACTTTTCATACAATTTGCTTGCACCATTTCAGAGAAATTAAATATTTAAAATGGAAATAAATTGGTAACTGCAGTAACAAACAACACTGTACATGCTAATAGTACATCCATGTAAGCAGTACATACATGCTCAGGAGTTGTTTTTTTGGATCGGTATATACTTGTCATTATCCACTTCAACCATTTTAATTCCCCCCTTTTAAATTATTGTACTGGTTGATGTGTATGTATATATATATATATATATATATATATATATATATATATAGATATATATCTATATATATATATATATATATATATATATATATATATATTTCAACCATTATCACCTACAGTACAGTAGCATACAGTGCTCCCACTGCAGCAAGGGATTCTGGGAAATGACATGCAATGTTTACTCGCTCATCCCACAACGTGGCGGTATCAAATATAGCGTTTTCCCAGTTATTATATCCCTGCAGGATGTAGGATAATCCCAGCCAAACCCACATACTTACTACATTCCCGTTATGTCACATGTATTATTTCCTGTGAAGGAAGCGCTATGTATATTCCCATTATGGTCACAAATTGGACGATACTGTATTTCCATTATGTCTCCTATTATTTTCCCATGATATCTCATAGAATACTGTCATCCAAAACCACATCATTATTGAATGATTGAAAATGATGCCTCCGTTTTATGTCAAGATTGTCTTGACACTTAGACCCCCAAGATTTCAATAGCGCCTCACTTAAAAGATGACATTATTTTTGATTCAAATGAACTTTTATGGTGCAGAAGCCGCATGGTGCCTGTGCCTACAGTGTATGTATTTGTCAGTGTGTCTCTATCTGCATTTCTGTCTCTTGCTGGCCGCCAGCCTGTGTGATGATGTCAGCCTGTCTGTGATGTAAGAGAGACATTGTGATATCATCACATACTGTAGGCAGGATGGCAGGTGTAAAGCTTCTAAAAGAGAGAGGGAGGGAGAGAGGTAGAGGAGAGAGAGGGAGAAAGAGGGAGAGAGAGAGCAAGCAGCTCCTCCCTCCCATGCAAATGACTGGAGGCAGAGGAGTAGAGGGACAGAAGCCTGTGCTGCTTGTAATGGGACAGGATTTGGGGTGCTGTTTCATGCTCTATCTCCCTCCCTCCCACTGTCTCAGGTGCAGAAAGTTTTCAAGGGAGAGAGGAAAGGAAGAGGAAAATGGAAGCTGAGGAGAGCTGGTCCTGTCCCTCTTGTTGGTAAAGAGGGGGCATCCAGAAAGAGGTAAGGAGATAGTTTTATTTTAATTCAAGAAGGAGTGCCTGGTGGCGAAGCTGGTGTGCTCTGTCACACTACAGACCCCTCCCTGTGTGTGTGTGCGTGCGTGCGTGCGTGCGTGCGTCTGCAGGGGGTATCTGTCCCATCCATAGATATCAGGGGTACTGCAGCTGCTGCTGCTGTTCAAACTTTTGCTTTAGGCCCATTCCTTTGATGTTAATAAGCGTTTCTAGTACAATCTTTTTCGCTCTGTTCACCCACATCTTTACATTACCTCGTGTGTGTGTGTGTGTGTGTGTGTGTGTATGTGTATGTGTGTGTACGTGTGTATAGCATGTGTTTGAAACACTATACTGTATCTGCATAGAAAAAAAGCCTTCTTTTAGTAATGTACAGTTCAAATACTGTATGAACATGACCCCATCTCATCTCATCCCCCTGACTCTGGATACAAAACATTCATGTATTCGTTTGCAACTTTTCATACAATTTGCTTGCACCATTTCAGAGAAATTAAATATTTAAAATGGAAATAAATTGGTAACTGCAGTAACAAACAACACTGTACATGCTAATAGTACATCCATGTAAGCAGTACATACATGCTCAGGAGTTGTTTTTTTGGATCGGTATATACTTGTCATTATCCACTTCAACCATTTTAATTCCCCCCTTTTAAATTATTGTACTGGTTGATGTGTATGTATATATATATATATATATATATATATATATATATATATATATATATAGATATATATCTATATATCTATATATATATATATATATATATATATTTCAACCATTATCACCTACAGTACAGTAGCATACAGTGCTCCCACTGCAGCAAGGGATTCTGGGAAATGACATGCAATGTTTACTCGCTCATCCCACGACGTGGCGGTATCAAATATAGCGTTTTCCCAGTTATTATATCCCTGCAGGATGTAGGATAATCCCAGCCAAACCCACATACTTACTACATTCCCGTTATGTCACATGTATTATTTCCTGTGAAGGAAGCGCTATGTATATTCCCATTATGGTCACAAATTGGACGATACTGTATTTCCATTATGTCTCCTATTATTTTCCCATGATATCTCATAGAATACTGTCATCCAAAACCACATCATTATTGAATGATTGAAAATGATGCCTCCGTTTTATGTCAAGATTGTCTTGACACTTAGACCCCCAAGATTTCAATAGCGCCTCACTTAAAAGATGACATTATTTTTGATTCAAATGAACTTTTATAGTGCAGAAGCCGCATGGTGCCTGTGCCTACAGTGTATGTATTTGTCAGTGTGTCTCTATCTGCATTTCTGTCTCTTGCTGGCCGCCAGCCTGTGTGATGATGTCAGCCTGTCTGTGATGTAAGAGAGACATTGTGATATCATCACATACTGTAGGCAGGATGGCAGGTGTAAAGCTTCTAAAAGAGAGAGGGAGGGAGAGAGGTAGAGGAGAGAGAGGGAGAAAGAGGGAGAGAGAGAGCAAGCAGCTCCTCCCTCCCATGCAAATGACTGGAGGCAGAGGAGTAGAGGGACAGAAGCCTGTGCTGCTTGTAATGGGACAGGATTTGGGGTGCTGTTTCATGCTCTATCTCCCTCCCTCCCACTGTCTCAGGTGCAGAAAGTTTTCAAGGGAGAGAGGAAAGGAAGAGGAAAATGGAAGCTGAGGAGAGCTGGTCCTGTCCCTCTTGTTGGTAAAGAGGGGGCATCCAGAAAGAGGTAAGGAGATAGTTTTATTTTAATTCAAGAAGGAGTGCCTGGTGGCGAAGCTGGTGTGCTCTGTCACACTACAGACCCCTCCCTGTGTGTGTGTGTGTGCGTGCGTGCGTCTGCAGGGGGTATCTGTCCCATCCATAGATATCAGGGGTACTGCAGCTGCTGCTGCTGTTCAAACTTTTGCTTTAGGCCCATTCCTTTGATGTTAATAAGCGTTTCTAGTACAATCTTTTTCGCTCTGTTCACCCACATCTTTACATTACCTCGTGTGTGTGTGTGTGTGTGTGTGTATGTGTATGTGTGTGTACGTGTGTATAGCATGTGTTTGAAACACTATACTGTATCTGCATAGAAAAAAAGCCTTCTTTTAGTAATGTACAGTTCAAATACTGTATGAACATGACCCCATCTCATCTCATCCCCCTGACTCTGGATACAAAACATTCATGTATTCGTTTGCAACTTTTCATACAATTTGCTTGCACCATTTCAGAGAAATTAAATATTTAAAATGGAAATAAATTGGTAACTGCAGTAACAAACAACACTGTACATGCTAATAGTACATCCATGTAAGCAGTACATACATGCTCAGGAGTTGTTTTTTTGGATCGGTATATACTTGTCATTATCCACTTCAACCATTTTAATTCCCTCCTTTTAAATTATTGTACTGGTTGATGTGTATGTATATATATATATATATATATATATATATATATATAGATATATATCTATATATCTATATATATATATATATATATATATATTTCAACCATTATCACCTACAGTACAGTAGCATACAGTGCTCCCACTGCAGCAAGGGATTCTGGGAAATGACATGCAATGTTTACTCGCTCATCCCACAACGTGGCGGTATCAAATATAGCGTTTTCCCAGTTATTATATCCCTGCAGGATGTAGGATAATCCCAGCCAAACCCACATACTTACTACATTCCCGTTATGTCACATGTATTATTTCCTGTGAAGGAAGCGCTATGTATATTCCCATTATGGTCACAAATTGGACGATACTGTATTTCCATTATGTCTCCTATTATTTTCCCATGATATCTCATAGAATACTGTCATCCAAAACCACATCATTATTGAATGATTGAAAATGATGCCTCCGTTTTATGTCAAGATTGTCTTGACACTTAGACCCCCAAGATTTCAATAGCGCCTCACTTAAAAGATGACATTATTTTTGATTCAAATGAACTTTTATGGTGCAGAAGCCGCATGGTGCCTGTGCCTACAGTGTATGTATTTGTCAGTGTGTCTCTATCTGCATTTCTGTCTCTTGCTGGCCGCCAGCCTGTGTGATGATGTCAGCCTGTCTGTGATGTAAGAGAGACATTGTGATATCATCACATACTGTAGGCAGGATGGCAGGTGTAAAGCTTCTAAAAGAGAGAGGGAGGGAGAGAGGTAGAGGAGAGAGAGGGAGAAAGAGGGAGAGAGAGAGCAAGCAGCTCCTCCCTCCCATGCAAATGACTGGAGGCAGAGGAGTAGAGGGACAGAAGCCTGTGCTGCTTGTAATGGGACAGGATTTGGGGTGCTGTTTCATGCTCTATCTCCCTCCCTCCCACTGTCTCAGGTGCAGAAAGTTTTCAAGGGAGAGAGGAAAGGAAGAGGAAAATGGAAGCTGAGGAGAGCTGGTCCTGTCCCTCTTGTTGGTAAAGAGGGGGCATCCAGAAAGAGGTAAGGAGATAGTTTTATTTTAATTCAAGAAGGAGTGCCTGGTGGCGAAGCTGGTGTGCTCTGTCACACTACAGACCCCTCCCTGTGTGTGTGTGTGCGTGCGTGCGTGCGTGCGTGCGTCTGCAGGGGGTATCTGTCCCATCCATAGATATCAGGGGTACTGCAGCTGCTGCTGCTGTTCAAACTTTTGCTTTAGGCCCATTCCTTTGATGTTAATAAGCGTTTCTAGTACAATCTTTTTCGCTCTGTTCACCCACATCTTTACATTACCTCGTGTGTGTGTGTGTGTGTGTGTGTGTGTATGTGTATGTGTGTGTACGTGTGTATAGCATGTGTTTGAAACACTATACTGTACACTGGCGACACACTTTATTCGAGCTCGGCTAGTCCCACGAATTCGGGTATACCCGGGTGTATTGAGGTTTGTGACTGTTTTCTGCCCGAGTGCATTGAGTTATTTTCCGGCAGGGATTGAAGCATTTTATTCCCGCTGGCTGCAATACTGCACAGTACATATATATATACTGCATTACAATTCATGAATTTATGCCATCTGGTAGACACGCGAAGCATTGCAGCCTATTAAATCCTAATCATTATCATTTAACAGATCAGCCGCCCGTCAGCCAGGCATGAACCCAGGCTGGGAAGGCAAATGCAACGGGGCTTGTCAGAGGTGAGGAGCGGCGCATTCCAGGTATCTGCCAGGTACATACCGGGTATTTGCTCGAATAAAGTGTGTCGGTGCAGTATCTGCATAGAAAAAAAGCCTTCTTTTAGTAATGTACAGTTCAAATACTGTATGAACATGACCCCATCTCATCTCATCCCCCTGACTCTGGATACAAAACATTCATGTATTCGTTTGCAACTTTTCATACAATTTGCTTGCACCATTTCAGAGAAATTAAATATTTAAAATGGAAATAAATTGGTAACTGCAGTAACAAACAACACTGTACATGCTAATAGTACATCCATGTAAGCAGTACATACATGCTCAGGAGTTGTTTTTTTGGATCGGTATATACTTGTCATTATCCACTTCAACCATTTTAATTCCCCCCTTTTAAATTATTGTACTGGTTGATGTGTATGTATATATATATATATATATATATATATATATATATAGATATATATCTATATATATATATATATATATATATATTTCAACCATTATCACCTACAGTACAGTAGCATACAGTGCTCCCACTGCAGCAAGGGATTCTGGGAAATGACATGCAATGTTTACTCGCTCATCCCACGACGTGGCGGTATCAAATATAGCGTTTTCCCAGTTATTATATCCCTGCAGGATGTAGGATAATCCCAGCCAAACCCACATACTTACTACATTCCCGTTATGTCACATGTATTATTTCCTGTGAAGGAAGCGCTATGTATATTCCCATTATGGTCACAAATTGGACGATACTGTATTTCCATTATGTCTCCTATTATTTTCCCATGATATCTCATAGAATACTGTCATCCAAAACCACATCATTATTGAATGATTGAAAATGATGCCTCCGTTTTATGTCAAGATTGTCTTGACACTTAGACCCCCAAGATTTCAATAGCGCCTCACTTAAAAGATGACATTATTTTTGATTCAAATGAACTTTTATAGTGCAGAAGCCGCATGGTGCCTGTGCCTACAGTGTATGTATTTGTCAGTGTGTCTCTATCTGCATTTCTGTCTCTTGCTGGCCGCCAGCCTGTGTGATGATGTCAGCCTGTCTGTGATGTAAGAGAGACATTGTGATATCATCACATACTGTAGGCAGGATGGCAGGTGTAAAGCTTCTAAAAGAGAGAGGGAGGGAGAGAGGTAGAGGAGAGAGAGGGAGAAAGAGGGAGAGAGAGAGCAAGCAGCTCCTCCCTCCCATGCAAATGACTGGAGGCAGAGGAGTAGAGGGACAGAAGCCTGTGCTGCTTGTAATGGGACAGGATTTGGGGTGCTGTTTCATGCTCTATCTCCCTCCCTCCCACTGTCTCAGGTGCAGAAAGTTTTCAAGGGAGAGAGGAAAGGAAGAGGAAAATGGAAGCTGAGGAGAGCTGGTCCTGTCCCTCTTGTTGGTAAAGAGGGGGCATCCAGAAAGAGGTAAGGAGATAGTTTTATTTTAATTCAAGAAGGAGTGCCTGGTGGCGAAGCTGGTGTGCTCTGTCACACTACAGACCCCTCCCTGTGTGTGTGTGTGTGCGTGCGTGCGTCTGCAGGGGGTATCTGTCCCATCCATAGATATCAGGGGTACTGCAGCTGCTGCTGCTGTTCAAACTTTTGCTTTAGGCCCATTCCTTTGATGTTAATAAGCGTTTCTAGTACAATCTTTTTCGCTCTGTTCACCCACATCTTTACATTACCTCGTGTGTGTGTGTGTGTGTGTGTGTGTGTATGTGTATGTGTGTGTACGTGTGTATAGCATGTGTTTGAAACACTATACTGTATCTGCATAGAAAAAAAGCCTTCTTTTAGTAATGTACAGTTCAAATACTGTATGAACATGACCCCATCTCATCTCATCCCCCTGACTCTGGATACAAAACATTCATGTATTCGTTTGCAACTTTTCATACAATTTGCTTGCACCATTTCAGAGAAATTAAATATTTAAAATGGAAATAAATTGGTAACTGCAGTAACAAACAACACTGTACATGCTAATAGTACATCCATGTAAGCAGTACATACATGCTCAGGAGTTGTTTTTTTGGATCGGTATATACTTGTCATTATCCACTTCAACCATTTTAATTCCCCCCTTTTAAATTATTGTACTGGTTGATGTGTATGTATATATATATATATATATATATATATATATATATATATAGATATATATCTATATATCTATATATATATATATATATATATATTTCAACCATTATCACCTACAGTACAGTAGCATACAGTGCTCCCACTGCAGCAAGGGATTCTGGGAAATGACATGCAATGTTTACTCGCTCATCCCACAACGTGGCGGTATCAAATATAGCGTTTTCCCAGTTATTATATCCCTGCAGGATGTAGGATAATCCCAGCCAAACCCACATACTTACTACATTCCCGTTATGTCACATGTATTATTTCCTGTGAAGGAAGCGCTATGTATATTCCCATTATGGTCACAAATTGGACGATACTGTATTTCCATTATGTCTCCTATTATTTTCCCATGATATCTCATAGAATACTGTCATCCAAAACCACATCATTATTGAATGATTGAAAATGATGCCTCCGTTTTATGTCAAGATTGTCTTGACACTTAGACCCCCAAGATTTCAATAGCGCCTCACTTAAAAGATGACATTATTTTTGATTCAAATGAACTTTTATGGTGCAGAAGCCGCATGGTGCCTGTGCCTACAGTGTATGTATTTGTCAGTGTGTCTCTATCTGCATTTCTGTCTCTTGCTGGCCGCCAGCCTGTGTGATGATGTCAGCCTGTCTGTGATGTAAGAGAGACATTGTGATATCATCACATACTGTAGGCAGGATGGCAGGTGTAAAGCTTCTAAAAGAGAGAGGGAGGGAGAGAGGTAGAGGAGAGAGAGGGAGAAAGAGGGAGAGAGAGAGCAAGCAGCTCCTCCCTCCCATGCAAATGACTGGAGGCAGAGGAGTAGAGGGACAGAAGCCTGTGCTGCTTGTAATGGGACAGGATTTGGGGTGCTGTTTCATGCTCTATCTCCCTCCCTCCCACTGTCTCAGGTGCAGAAAGTTTTCAAGGGAGAGAGGAAAGGAAGAGGAAAATGGAAGCTGAGGAGAGCTGGTCCTGTCCCTCTTGTTGGTAAAGAGGGGGCATCCAGAAAGAGGTAAGGAGATAGTTTTATTTTAATTCAAGAAGGAGTGCCTGGTGGCGAAGCTGGTGTGCTCTGTCACACTACAGACCCCTCCCTGTGTGTGTGTGTGTGCGTGCGTGCGTCTGCAGGGGGTATCTGTCCCATCCATAGATATCAGGGGTACTGCAGCTGCTGCTGCTGTTCAAACTTTTGCTTTAGGCCCATTCCTTTGATGTTAATAAGCGTTTCTAGTACAATCTTTTTCGCTCTGTTCACCCACATCTTTACATTACCTCGTGTGTGTGTGTGTGTGTGTGTGTGTGTATGTGTATGTGTGTGTACGTGTGTATAGCATGTGTTTGAAACACTATACTGTATCTGCATAGAAAAAAAGCCTTCTTTTAGTAATGTACAGTTCAAATACTGTATGAACATGACCCCATCTCATCTCATCCCCCTGACTCTGGATACAAAACATTCATGTATTCGTTTGCAACTTTTCATACAATTTGCTTGCACCATTTCAGAGAAATTAAATATTTAAAATGGAAATAAATTGGTAACTGCAGTAACAAACAACACTGTACATGCTAATAGTACATCCATGTAAGCAGTACATACATGCTCAGGAGTTGTTTTTTTGGATCGGTATATACTTGTCATTATCCACTTCAACCATTTTAATTCCCCCCTTTTAAATTATTGTACTGGTTGATGTGTATGTATATATATATATATATATATATATATATATAGATATATATCTATATATCTATATATATATATATATATATATATATATTTCAACCATTATCACCTACAGTACAGTAGCATACAGTGCTCCCACTGCAGCAAGGGATTCTGGGAAATGACATGCAATGTTTACTCGCTCATCCCACAACGTGGCGGTATCAAATATAGCGTTTTCCCAGTTATTATATCCCTGCAGGATGTAGGATAATCCCAGCCAAACCCACATACTTACTACATTCCCGTTATGTCACATGTATTATTTCCTGTGAAGGAAGCGCTATGTATATTCCCATTATGGTCACAAATTGGACGATACTGTATTTCCATTATGTCTCCTATTATTTTCCCATGATATCTCATAGAATACTGTCATCCAAAACCACATCATTATTGAATGATTGAAAATGATGCCTCCGTTTTATGTCAAGATTGTCTTGACACTTAGACCCCCAAGATTTCAATAGCGCCTCACTTAAAAGATGACATTATTTTTGATTCAAATGAACTTTTATGGTGCAGAAGCCGCATGGTGCCTGTGCCTACAGTGTATGTATTTGTCAGTGTGTCTCTATCTGCATTTCTGTCTCTTGCTGGCCGCCAGCCTGTGTGATGATGTCAGCCTGTCTGTGATGTAAGAGAGACATTGTGATATCATCACATACTGTAGGCAGGATGGCAGGTGTAAAGCTTCTAAAAGAGAGAGGGAGGGAGAGAGGTAGAGGAGAGAGAGGGAGAAAGAGGGAGAGAGAGAGCAAGCAGCTCCTCCCTCCCATGCAAATGACTGGAGGCAGAGGAGTAGAGGGACAGAAGCCTGTGCTGCTTGTAATGGGACAGGATTTGGGGTGCTGTTTCATGCTCTATCTCCCTCCCTCCCACTGTCTCAGGTGCAGAAAGTTTTCAAGGGAGAGAGGAAAGGAAGAGGAAAATGGAAGCTGAGGAGAGCTGGTCCTGTCCCTCTTGTTGGTAAAGAGGGGGCATCCAGAAAGAGGTAAGGAGATAGTTTTATTTTAATTCAAGAAGGAGTGCCTGGTGGCGAAGCTGGTGTGCTCTGTCACACTACAGACCCCTCCCTGTGTGTGTGTGTGCGTGCGTGCGTGCGTGCGTGCGTCTGCAGGGGGTATCTGTCCCATCCATAGATATCAGGGGTACTGCAGCTGCTGCTGCTGTTCAAACTTTTGCTTTAGGCCCATTCCTTTGATGTTAATAAGCGTTTCTAGTACAATCTTTTTCGCTCTGTTCACCCACATCTTTACATTACCTCGTGTGTGTGTGTGTGTGTGTGTGTATGTGTATGTGTGTGTACGTGTGTATAGCATGTGTTTGAAACACTATACTGTATCTGCATAGAAAAAAAGCCTTCTTTTAGTAATGTACAGTTCAAATACTGTATGAACATGACCCCATCTCATCTCATCCCCCTGACTCTGGATACAAAACATTCATGTATTCGTTTGCAACTTTTCATACAATTTGCTTGCACCATTTCAGAGAAATTAAATATTTAAAATGGAAATAAATTGGTAACTGCAGTAACAAACAACACTGTACATGCTAATAGTACATCCATGTAAGCAGTACATACATGCTCAGGAGTTGTTTTTTTGGATCGGTATATACTTGTCATTATCCACTTCAACCATTTTAATTCCCCCCTTTTAAATTATTGTACTGGTTGATGTGTATGTATATATATATATATATATATATATATATATATATATATATATATATATATATATATAGATATATATCTATATATCTATATATATATATATATATATATATATATATATTTCAACCATTATCACCTACAGTACAGTAGCATACAGTGCTCCCACTGCAGCAAGGGATTCTGGGAAATGACATGCAATGTTTACTCGCTCATCCCACGACGTGGCGGTATCAAATATAGCGTTTTCCCAGTTATTATATCCCTGCAGGATGTAGGATAATCCCAGCCAAACCCACATACTTACTACATTCCCGTTATGTCACATGTATTATTTCCTGTGAAGGAAGCGCTATGTATATTCCCATTATGGTCACAAATTGGACGATACTGTATTTCCATTATGTCTCCTATTATTTTCCCATGATATCTCATAGAATACTGTCATCCAAAACCACATCATTATTGAATGATTGAAAATGATGCCTCCGTTTTATGTCAAGATTGTCTTGACACTTAGACCCCCAAGATTTCAATAGCGCCTCACTTAAAAGATGACATTATTTTTGATTCAAATGAACTTTTATGGTGCAGAAGCCGCATGGTGCCTGTGCCTACAGTGTATGTATTTGTCAGTGTGTCTCTATCTGCATTTCTGTCTCTTGCTGGCCGCCAGCCTGTGTGATGATGTCAGCCTGTCTGTGATGTAAGAGAGACATTGTGATATCATCACATACTGTAGGCAGGATGGCAGGTGTAAAGCTTCTAAAAGAGAGAGGGAGGGAGAGAGGTAGAGGAGAGAGAGGGAGAAAGAGGGAGAGAGAGAGCAAGCAGCTCCTCCCTCCCATGCAAATGACTGGAGGCAGAGGAGTAGAGGGACAGAAGCCTGTGCTGCTTGTAATGGGACAGGATTTGGGGTGCTGTTTCATGCTCTATCTCCCTCCCTCCCACTGTCTCAGGTGCAGAAAGTTTTCAAGGGAGAGAGGAAAGGAAGAGGAAAATGGAAGCTGAGGAGAGCTGGTCCTGTCCCTCTTGTTGGTAAAGAGGGGGCATCCAGAAAGAGGTAAGGAGATAGTTTTATTTTAATTCAAGAAGGAGTGCCTGGTGGCGAAGCTGGTGTGCTCTGTCACACTACAGACCCCTCCCTGTGTGTGTGTGTGTGCGTGCGTGCGTCTGCAGGGGGTATCTGTCCCATCCATAGATATCAGGGGTACTGCAGCTGCTGCTGCTGTTCAAACTTTTGCTTTAGGCCCATTCCTTTGATGTTAATAAGCGTTTCTAGTACAATCTTTTTCGCTCTGTTCACCCACATCTTTACATTACCTCGTGTGTGTGTGTGTGTGTGTGTGTGTGTATGTGTATGTGTGTGTACGTGTGTATAGCATGTGTTTGAAACACTATACTGTATCTGCATAGAAAAAAAGCCTTCTTTTAGTAATGTACAGTTCAAATACTGTATGAACATGACCCCATCTCATCTCATCCCCCTGACTCTGGATACAAAACATTCATGTATTCGTTTGCAACTTTTCATACAATTTGCTTGCACCATTTCAGAGAAATTAAATATTTAAAATGGAAATAAATTGGTAACTGCAGTAACAAACAACACTGTACATGCTAATAGTACATCCATGTAAGCAGTACATACATGCTCGGGAGTTGTTTTTTTGGATCGGTATATACTTGTCATTATCCACTTCAACCATTTTAATTCCCCCCTTTTAAATTATTGTACTGGTTGATGTGTATGTATATATATATATATATATATATATATATATATATAGATATATATCTATATATCTATATATATATATATATATATATATTTCAACCATTATCACCTACAGTACAGTAGCATACAGTGCTCCCACTGCAGCAAGGGATTCTGGGAAATGACATGCAATGTTTACTCGCTCATCCCACGACGTGGCGGTATCAAATATAGCGTTTTCCCAGTTATTATATCCCTGCAGGATGTAGGATAATCCCAGCCAAACCCACATACTTACTACATTCCCGTTATGTCACATGTATTATTTCCTGTGAAGGAAGCGCTATGTATATTCCCATTATGGTCACAAATTGGACGATACTGTATTTCCATTATGTCTCCTATTATTTTCCCATGATATCTCATAGAATACTGTCATCCAAAACCACATCATTATTGAATGATTGAAAATGATGCCTCCGTTTTATGTCAAGATTGTCTTGACACTTAGACCCCCAAGATTTCAATAGCGCCTCACTTAAAAGATGACATTATTTTTGATTCAAATGAACTTTTATGGTGCAGAAGCCGCATGGTGCCTGTGCCTACAGTGTATGTATTTGTCAGTGTGTCTCTATCTGCATTTCTGTCTCTTGCTGGCCGCCAGCCTGTGTGATGATGTCAGCCTGTCTGTGATGTAAGAGAGACATTGTGATATCATCACATACTGTAGGCAGGATGGCAGGTGTAAAGCTTCTAAAAGAGAGAGGGAGGGAGAGAGGTAGAGGAGAGAGAGGGAGAAAGAGGGAGAGAGAGAGCAAGCAGCTCCTCCCTCCCATGCAAATGACTGGAGGCAGAGGAGTAGAGGGACAGAAGCCTGTGCTGCTTGTAATGGGACAGGATTTGGGGTGCTGTTTCATGCTCTATCTCCCTCCCTCCCACTGTCTCAGGTGCAGAAAGTTTTCAAGGGAGAGAGGAAAGGAAGAGGAAAATGGAAGCTGAGGAGAGCTGGTCCTGTCCCTCTTGTTGGTAAAGAGGGGGCATCCAGAAAGAGGTAAGGAGATAGTTTTATTTTAATTCAAGAAGGAGTGCCTGGTGGCGAAGCTGGTGTGCTCTGTCACACTACAGACCCCTCCCTGTGTGTGTGTGTGCGTGCGTGCGTCTGCAGGGGGTATCTGTCCCATCCATAGATATCAGGGGTACTGCAGCTGCTGCTGCTGTTCAAACTTTTGCTTTAGGCCCATTCCTTTGATGTTAATAAGCGTTTCTAGTACAATCTTTTTCGCTCTGTTCACCCACATCTTTACATTACCTCGTGTGTGTGTGTGTGTGTGTGTGTGTGTATGTGTATGTGTGTGTACGTGTGTATAGCATGTGTTTGAAACACTATACTGTATCTGCATAGAAAAAAAGCCTTCTTTTAGTAATGTACAGTTCAAATACTGTATGAACATGACCCCATCTCATCTCATCCCCCTGACTCTGGATACAAAACATTCATGTATTCGTTTGCAACTTTTCATACAATTTGCTTGCACCATTTCAGAGAAATTAAATATTTAAAATGGAAATAAATTGGTAACTGCAGTAACAAACAACACTGTACATGCTAATAGTACATCCATGTAAGCAGTACATACATGCTCAGGAGTTGTTTTTTTGGATCGGTATATACTTGTCATTATCCACTTCAACCATTTTAATTCCCCCCTTTTAAATTATTGTACTGGTTGATGTGTATGTATATATATATATATATATATATATAGATATATATCTATATATCTATATATATATATATATATATATATATTTCAACCATTATCACCTACAGTACAGTAGCATACAGTGCTCCCACTGCAGCAAGGGATTCTGGGAAATGACATGCAATGTTTACTCGCTCATCCCACAACGTGGCGGTATCAAATATAGCGTTTTCCCAGTTATTATATCCCTGCAGGATGTAGGATAATCCCAGCCAAACCCACATACTTACTACATTCCCGTTATGTCACATGTATTATTTCCTGTGAAGGAAGCGCTATGTATATTCCCATTATGGTCACAAATTGGACGATACTGTATTTCCATTATGTCTCCTATTATTTTCCCATGATATCTCATAGAATACTGTCATCCAAAACCACATCATTATTGAATGATTGAAAATGATGCCTCCGTTTTATGTCAAGATTGTCTTGACACTTAGACCCCCAAGATTTCAATAGCGCCTCACTTAAAAGATGACATTATTTTTGATTCAAATGAACTTTTATGGTGCAGAAGCCGCATGGTGCCTGTGCCTACAGTGTATGTATTTGTCAGTGTGTCTCTATCTGCATTTCTGTCTCTTGCTGGCCGCCAGCCTGTGTGATGATGTCAGCCTGTCTGTGATGTAAGAGAGACATTGTGATATCATCACATACTGTAGGCAGGATGGCAGGTGTAAAGCTTCTAAAAGAGAGAGGGAGGGAGAGAGGTAGAGGAGAGAGAGGGAGAAAGAGGGAGAGAGAGAGCAAGCAGCTCCTCCCTCCCATGCAAATGACTGGAGGCAGAGGAGTAGAGGGACAGAAGCCTGTGCTGCTTGTAATGGGACAGGATTTGGGGTGCTGTTTCATGCTCTATCTCCCTCCCTCCCACTGTCTCAGGTGCAGAAAGTTTTCAAGGGAGAGAGGAAAGGAAGAGGAAAATGGAAGCTGAGGAGAGCTGGTCCTGTCCCTCTTGTTGGTAAAGAGGGGGCATCCAGAAAGAGGTAAGGAGATAGTTTTATTTTAATTCAAGAAGGAGTGCCTGGTGGCGAAGCTGGTGTGCTCTGTCACACTACAGACCCCTCCCTGTGTGTGTGTGTGTGTGCGTGCGTGCGTGCGTGCGTGCGTGCGTCTGCAGGGGGTATCTGTCCCATCCATAGATATCAGGGGTACTGCAGCTGCTGCTGCTGTTCAAACTTTTGCTTTAGGCCCATTCCTTTGATGTTAATAAGCGTTTCTAGTACAATCTTTTTCGCTCTGTTCACCCACATCTTTACATTACCTCGTGTGTGTGTGTGTGTGTGTGTGTGTGTGTATGTGTATGTGTGTGTACGTGTGTATAGCATGTGTTTGAAACACTATACTGTATCTGCATAGAAAAAAAGCCTTCTTTTAGTAATGTACAGTTCAAATACTGTATGAACATGACCCCATCTCATCTCATCCCCCTGACTCTGGATACAAAACATTCATGTATTCGTTTGCAACTTTTCATACAATTTGCTTGCACCATTTCAGAGAAATTAAATATTTAAAATGGAAATAAATTGGTAACTGCAGTAACAAACAACACTGTACATGCTAATAGTACATCCATGTAAGCAGTACATACATGCTCAGGAGTTGTTTTTTTGGATCGGTATATACTTGTCATTATCCACTTCAACCATTTTAATTCCCCCCTTTTAAATTATTGTACTGGTTGATGTGTATGTATATATATATATATATATATATATATATATATATATATATATATAGATATATTCTATATATCTATATATATATATATATATATATATTTCAACCATTATCACCTACAGTACAGTAGCATACAGTGCTCCCACTGCAGCAAGGGATTCTGGGAAATGACATGCAATGTTTACTCGCTCATCCCACGACGTGGCGGTATCAAATATAGCGTTTTCCCAGTTATTATATCCCTGCAGGATGTAGGATAATCCCAGCCAAACCCACATACTTACTACATTCCCGTTATGTCACATGTATTATTTCCTGTGAAGGAAGCGCTATGTATATTCCCATTATGGTCACAAATTGGACGATACTGTATTTCCATTATGTCTCCTATTATTTTCCCATGATATCTCATAGAATACTGTCATCCAAAACCACATCATTATTGAATGATTGAAAATGATGCCTCCGTTTTATGTCAAGATTGTCTTGACACTTAGACCCCCAAGATTTCAATAGCGCCTCACTTAAAAGATGACATTATTTTTGATTCAAATGAACTTTTATGGTGCAGAAGCCGCATGGTGCCTGTGCCTACAGTGTATGTATTTGTCAGTGTGTCTCTATCTGCATTTCTGTCTCTTGCTGGCCGCCAGCCTGTGTGATGATGTCAGCCTGTCTGTGATGTAAGAGAGACATTGTGATATCATCACATACTGTAGGCAGGATGGCAGGTGTAAAGCTTCTAAAAGAGAGAGGGAGGGAGAGAGGTAGAGGAGAGAGAGGGAGAAAGAGGGAGAGAGAGAGCAAGCAGCTCCTCCCTCCCATGCAAATGACTGGAGGCAGAGGAGTAGAGGAACAGAAGCCTGTGCTGCTTGTAATGGGACAGGATTTGGGGTGCTGTTTCATGCTCTATCTCCCTCCCTCCCACTGTCTCAGGTGCAGAAAGTTTTCAAGGGAGAGAGGAAAGGAAGAGGAAAATGGAAGCTGAGGAGAGCTGGTCCTGTCCCTCTTGTTGGTAAAGAGGGGGCATCCAGAAAGAGGTAAGGAGATAGTTTTATTTTAATTCAAGAAGGAGTGCCTGGTGGCGAAGCTGGTGTGCTCTGTCACACTACAGACCCCTCCCTGTGTGTGTGTGTGCGTGCGTGCGTGCGTGCGTGCGTCTGCAGGGGGTATCTGTCCCATCCATAGATATCAGGGGTACTGCAGCTGCTGCTGCTGTTCAAACTTTTGCTTTAGGCCCATTCCTTTGATGTTAATAAGCGTTTCTAGTACAATCTTTTTCGCTCTGTTCACCCACATCTTTACATTACCTCGTGTGTGTGTGTGTGTGTGTGTGTGTGTGTGTGTGTGTGTATGTGTATGTGTGTGTACGTGTGTATAGCATGTGTTTGAAACACTATACTGTATCTGCATAGAAAAAAAGCCTTCTTTTAGTAATGTACAGTTCAAATACTGTATGAACATGACCCCATCTCATCTCATCCCCCTGACTCTGGATACAAAACATTCATGTATTCGTTTGCAACTTTTCATACAATTTGCTTGCACCATTTCAGAGAAATTAAATATTTAAAATGGAAATAAATTGGTAACTGCAGTAACAAACAACACTGTACATGCTAATAGTACATCCATGTAAGCAGTACATACATGCTCAGGAGTTGTTTTTTTGGATCGGTATATACTTGTCATTATCCACTTCAACCATTTTAATTCCCCCCTTTTAAATTATTGTACTGGTTGATGTGTATGTATATATATATATATATATATATATATATATATATATATATATATATATATATATATAGATATATATCTATATATCTATATATATATATATATATATATATATATATATATTTCAACCATTATCACCTACAGTACAGTAGCATACAGTGCTCCCACTGCAGCAAGGGATTCTGGGAAATGACATGCAATGTTTACTCGCTCATCCCACGACGTGGCGGTATCAAATATAGCGTTTTCCCAGTTATTATATCCCTGCAGGATGTAGGATAATCCCAGCCAAACCCACATACTTACTACATTCCCGTTATGTCACATGTATTATTTCCTGTGAAGGAAGCGCTATGTATATTCCCATTATGGTCACAAATTGGACGATACTGTATTTCCATTATGTCTCCTATTATTTTCCCATGATATCTCATAGAATACTGTCATCCAAAACCACATCATTATTGAATGATTGAAAATGATGCCTCCGTTTTATGTCAAGATTGTCTTGACACTTAGACCCCCAAGATTTCAATAGCGCCTCACTTAAAAGATGACATTATTTTTGATTCAAATGAACTTTTATGGTGCAGAAGCCGCATGGTGCCTGTGCCTACAGTGTACTGCACCGACACACTTTATTCGAGCAAATACCCAGTATGTACCTGGCAGATACCTGGAATGCGCCGCTCCTCACCTCTTACAAGCCCCGTTGCGTTTGCCTTCCAAGCCTGGGTTCATGCCTGGCTGATGGGCGGCTGATCTGTTAAATGATAATGATTAGGATTTAATAGGCTGCAATGCTTCGCGTGTCTACCAGATGGCATAAATTGTATTTGTCAGTGTGTCTCTATCTGCATTTCTGTCTCTTGCTGGCCGCCAGCCTGTGTGATGATGTCAGCCTGTCTGTGATGTAAGAGAGACATTGTGATATCATCACATACTGTAGGCAGGATGGCAGGTGTAAAGCTTCTAAAAGAGAGAGGGAGGGAGAGAGGTAGAGGAGAGAGAGGGAGAAAGAGGGAGAGAGAGAGCAAGCAGCTCCTCCCTCCCATGCAAATGACTGGAGGCAGAGGAGTAGAGGGACAGAAGCCTGTGCTGCTTGTAATGGGACAGGATTTGGGGTGCTGTTTCATGCTCTATCTCCCTCCCTCCCACTGTCTCAGGTGCAGAAAGTTTTCAAGGGAGAGAGGAAAGGAAGAGGAAAATGGAAGCTGAGGAGAGCTGGTCCTGTCCCTCTTGTTGGTAAAGAGGGGGCATCCAGAAAGAGGTAAGGAGATAGTTTTATTTTAATTCAAGAAGGAGTGCCTGGTGGCGAAGCTGGTGTGCTCTGTCACACTACAGACCCCTCCCTGTGTGTGTGTGTGTGCGTGCGTGCGTCTGCAGGGGGTATCTGTCCCATCCATAGATATCAGGGGTACTGCAGCTGCTGCTGCTGTTCAAACTTTTGCTTTAGGCCCATTCCTTTGATGTTAATAAGCGTTTCTAGTACAATCTTTTTCGCTCTGTTCACCCACATCTTTACATTACCTCGTGTGTGTGTGTGTGTGTGTGTGTGTGTGTGTATGTGTATGTGTGTGTACGTGTGTATAGCATGTGTTTGAAACACTATACTGTATCTGCATAGAAAAAAAGCCTTCTTTTAGTAATGTACAGTTCAAATACTGTATGAACATGACCCCATCTCATCTCATCCCCCTGACTCTGGATACAAAACATTCATGTATTCGTTTGCAACTTTTCATACAATTTGCTTGCACCATTTCAGAGAAATTAAATATTTAAAATGGAAATAAATTGGTAACTGCAGTAACAAACAACACTGTACATGCTAATAGTACATCCATGTAAGCAGTACATACATGCTCAGGAGTTGTTTTTTTGGATCGGTATATACTTGTCATTATCCACTTCAACCATTTTAATTCCCCCCTTTTAAATTATTGTACTGGTTGATGTGTATGTATATATATATATATATATATATATATATAGATATATATCTATATATCTATATATATATATATCTTATACTATATTAGTGAAAGCACTGTATGTTTGCCTGCCTGCCTGCATGCATGCCTGCCTGCTGGATGTCCGGTGTCCCTAGCGGCAATCTCATTGGTCCCTTGGCCCGCCCGCCCCCGCACACCTCTCATTGGCCTCACACACTCACACCACCCCCTTGGCCCGCCCCCCACACCTCTCATTGGCCTGAGGCGGAGTGACGGGCCAAAGGTCCAAAAAAATAAATAAAACACACACACACACACACACACACACACACACCTCTCTCCCCTCTCCAAATCACCTTTTCCCCCTCCCCAGCGGCATCACCTCTTCCCCCTCCCCAGCGGCATCACCTCTTCCCCCTCCCCAGCGGCATCACCTCTTCCCCCTCCCCAGCGGCATCACCTCTTCCCCCTCCCCAGCGGCATCACCTCTTCCCCCTCCCCAGCGGCATCACCTCTTCCCCCTCCCCAGCGGCATCACCTCTTCCCCCTCCCCAGCGGCATCACCTCTTCCCCCTCCCCAGCGGCATCACCTCTTCCCCCTCCCCAGCGGCATCACCTCTTCCCCCTCCCCAGCGGCATCACCTCTTCCCCCTCCCCAGCGGCATCACCTCTCCCCCTCCCCAGCGGCATCACCTCTCCCCCTCCCCGCTCCAAATCACCTTTCCCCCTCCCCAGCGGCAACACCTCTCCCCCCTCACCGCTCCAAATCACCTCTCCCCCTCACCGCTCCAAATCACCTCTCCCCGCTCCAAATCACCTCTCCCCGCTCCAAATCACCTCTCCCCGCTCCAAATCACCTCTCCCCCCTCCCCGCTCCAAATCACCTCGCTTCCCGCAGCTGCCACGCGGCGCGTAAGATGGCGGACCCCCTTCCTCCCTCGCGGCGCCGAGTCAGACGGTGGCGGCGCCCGGAAGTACAGGTAGGTGTCGCTCCCCACCTCCGGCGCCAAACGGAACTGAGAAAGGGCGCATCAACTGAGGTGTGTGTGTGTGTGTGTGTGTGTGTGTGTGTGTGTGTGTGTGTGTGTGTGTCACTGTCCACTGCCCCCCCCTCCTATCCACTGCCCCCCCCTCCTATCCACTGCCCCCCCCTCCTGTCCACTGCCCCCCCTCCTGTCCACTGCCCCCCCCTCCTGTCCACTGCGTCCCCCCTCCTGTCCACTGCGTCCCCCCTCCTGTCCCCCCTCCTGTCCACTGCCCCCCCCTCCTGTCCACTGCCCCCCCCTCCTGTCCACTGCCCCCCCCTCCTGTCCACTGCCCCCCCCTCCTGTCCACTGCCCCCCCCTCCTGTCCACTGCCCCCCCCTCCTGTCCACTGCCCCCTCCCTCCTGTCCACTGCCCCCCCCCTCCTGTCCACTGCCCCCCCCTCCTGTCCACTGCCCCCCCCTCCTGTCCACTGCCCCCCCCCTCCTGTCCACTGCCCCCCCCCTCCTGTCCACTGCCCCCCCCCTCCTGTCCACTGCCCCCCCCCTCCTGTCCACTGCCCCCCCCCTCCTGTCCACTGCCCCCCCCCTCCTGTCCACTGCCCCCCCCCCTCCTGTCCACTGCCCCCCCCCTCCTGTCCACTGCCCCCCCCCTCCTGTCCACTGCCCCCTCCCTCCTGTCCACTGCCCCCCCCTCCTGTCCACTGCCCCCCCCCTCCTGTCCACTGCCCCCCCCCTCCTGTCCACTGCCCCCCCCCTCCTGTCCACTGCCCCCCCCCTCCTGTCCACTGCCCCCCCCCTCCTGTCCACTGCCCCCCCCCTCCTGTCCACTGCCCCCCCCTCCTGTCCACTGCCCCCCCCTCCTGTCCACTGCCCCCCCCTCCTGTCCACTGCCCCCCCCCTCCTGTCCACTGCCCCCCCCTCCTGTCCACTGCCCCCCCCTCCTGTCCACTGCCCCCCCGCCTCCTGTCCACTGCCCCCCCCCTCCTGTCCACTGCCCCCCCCCTCCTGTCCACTGCCCCCCCCTCCTGTCCACTGCCCCCCCCCTCCTGTCCACTGCCCCCCCCCCCTCCTGTCCACTGCCCCCCCCCCCTCCTGTCCACTGCCCCCCCCCCCTCCTTTCCACTGCCCCCCCCCTCCTGTCCACTGCAGGAAATGCAGGGGGACGAATCCATGCCTTTGAGGCGCCCCCCCCCTCCCTTTGACGCCCCCCCCCTCCCTTTGACGCCCCACCCCTCCCTTTGACGCCCCCCCCCTCCCTTTGACGCCCCCCCCCTCCCTTTGACGCCCCCCCCTCCCTTTGACGCCCCCCCTCCCTTTGACGCCCCCCCCCCCCTTTGACGCCCCCCCCCCTCCCTTTGAGGCCCCCCCCCCTCCCTTTGACGGCCCCCCCCCCTCCCTTTGACGCCCCCCCCCCCCTCCCTTTGACGCCCCCCCCCTCCCTTTGACGCCCCCCCCCCTGCCTTTGACACCCCCCCCTGCCTTTGACGCCCCGCGCGCACACACTGACTGACTGCCGCACGCACGCACACACTGACTGACGCGCACACAAAGCCTGACTGACGCACGCACACACTGACTGAGGCACACACTGACTGTGTGTGCGTCAGTCAGTCTGTGTGTGTTTGTGTTTCTGCCTCAGACTCACTGACGCGCGAGCAAACACACAGTGACTGACGCACACACGCTACATGAAGCTGTAAAGGAGGGAGGGAGGGGGGGGACTGGATTGATGTGAATGGGGGACAAACAGAGAGAGGGGGGAGGAGAGAGAGGAACGGGAACATTACATCCCGGGCAACGCCGGGTCTCTCAGCTAGTATATATATATTTCAACCATTATCACCTACAGTACAGTAGCATACAGTGCTCCCACTGCAGCAAGGGATTCTGGGAAATGACATGCAATGTTTACTCGCTCATCCCACGACGTGGCGGTATCAAATATAGCGTTTTCCCAGTTATTATATCCCTGCAGGATGTAGGATAATCCCAGCCAAACCCACATACTTACTACATTCCCGTTATGTCACATGTATTATTTCCTGTGAAGGAAGCGCTATGTATATTCCCATTATGGTCACAAATTGGACGATACTGTATTTCCATTATGTCTCCTATTATTTTCCCATGATATCTCATAGAATACTGTCATCCAAAACCACATCATTATTGAATGATTGAAAATGATGCCTCCGTTTTATGTCAAGATTGTCTTGACACTTAGACCCCCAAGATTTCAATAGCGCCTCACTTAAAAGATGACATTATTTTTGATTCAAATGAACTTTTATGGTGCAGAAGCCGCATGGTGCCTGTGCCTACAGTGTATGTATTTGTCAGTGTGTCTCTATCTGCATTTCTGTCTCTTGCTGGCCGCCAGCCTGTGTGATGATGTCAGCCTGTCTGTGATGTAAGAGAGACATTGTGATATCATCACATACTGTAGGCAGGATGGCAGGTGTAAAGCTTCTAAAAGAGAGAGGGAGGGAGAGAGGTAGAGGAGAGAGAGGGAGAAAGAGGGAGAGAGAGAGCAAGCAGCTCCTCCCTCCCATGCAAATGACTGGAGGCAGAGGAGTAGAGGGACAGAAGCCTGTGCTGCTTGTAATGGGACAGGATTTGGGGTGCTGTTTCATGCTCTATCTCCCTCCCTCCCACTGTCTCAGGTGCAGAAAGTTTTCAAGGGAGAGAGGAAAGGAAGAGGAAAATGGAAGCTGAGGAGAGCTGGTCCTGTCCCTCTTGTTGGTAAAGAGGGGGCATCCAGAAAGAGGTAAGGAGATAGTTTTATTTTAATTCAAGAAGGAGTGCCTGGTGGCGAAGCTGGTGTGCTCTGTCACACTACAGACCCCTCCCTGTGTGTGTGTGTGCGTGCGTGCGTCTGCAGGGGGTATCTGTCCCATCCATAGATATCAGGGGTACTGCAGCTGCTGCTGCTGTTCAAACTTTTGCTTTAGGCCCATTCCTTTGATGTTAATAAGCGTTTCTAGTACAATCTTTTTCGCTCTGTTCACCCACATCTTTACATTACCTCGTGTGTGTGTGTGTGTGTGTGTGTGTGTGTATGTGTATGTGTGTGTACGTGTGTATAGCATGTGTTTGAAACACTATACTGTATCTGCATAGAAAAAAAGCCTTCTTTTAGTAATGTACAGTTCAAATACTGTATGAACATGACCCCATCTCATCTCATCCCCCTGACTCTGGATACAAAACATTCATGTATTCGTTTGCAACTTTTCATACAATTTGCTTGCACCATTTCAGAGAAATTAAATATTTAAAATGGAAATAAATTGGTAACTGCAGTAACAAACAACACTGTACATGCTAATAGTACATCCATGTAAGCAGTACATACATGCTCAGGAGTTGTTTTTTTGGATCGGTATATACTTGTCATTATCCACTTCAACCATTTTAATTCCCCCCTTTTAAATTATTGTACTGGTTGATGTGTATGTATATATATATATATATATATATATATATATATATATAGATATATATCTATATATCTATATATATATATATATATATATATATATTTCAACCATTATCACCTACAGTACAGTAGCATACAGTGCTCCCACTGCAGCAAGGGATTCTGGGAAATGACATGCAATGTTTACTCGCTCATCCCACAACGTGGCGGGGTATCAAATATAGCGTTTTCCCAGTTATTATATCCCTGCAGGATGTAGGATAATCCCAGCCAAACCCACATACTTACTACATTCCCGTTATGTCACATGTATTATTTCCTGTGAAGGAAGCGCTATGTATATTCCCATTATGGTCACAAATTGGACGATACTGTATTTCCATTATGTCTCCTATTATTTTCCCATGATATCTCATAGAATACTGTCATCCAAAACCACATCATTATTGAATGATTGAAAATGATGCCTCCGTTTTATGTCAAGATTGTCTTGACACTTAGACCCCCAAGATTTCAATAGCGCCTCACTTAAAAGATGACATTATTTTTGATTCAAATGAACTTTTATGGTGCAGAAGCCGCATGGTGCCTGTGCCTACAGTGTATGTATTTGTCAGTGTGTCTCTATCTGCATTTCTGTCTCTTGCTGGCCGCCAGCCTGTGTGATGATGTCAGCCTGTCTGTGATGTAAGAGAGACATTGTGATATCATCACATACTGTAGGCAGGATGGCAGGTGTAAAGCTTCTAAAAGAGAGAGGGAGGGAGAGAGGTAGAGGAGAGAGAGGGAGAAAGAGGGAGAGAGAGAGCAAGCAGCTCCTCCCTCCCATGCAAATGACTGGAGGCAGAGGAGTAGAGGGACAGAAGCCTGTGCTGCTTGTAATGGGACAGGATTTGGGGTGCTGTTTCATGCTCTATCTCCCTCCCTCCCACTGTCTCAGGTGCAGAAAGTTTTCAAGGGAGAGAGGAAAGGAAGAGGAAAATGGAAGGAGGAGAGCTGGTCCTGTCCCTCTTGTTGGTAAAGAGGGGGCATCCAGAAAGAGGTAAGGAGATAGTTTTATTTTAATTCAAGAAGGAGTGCCTGGTGGCGAAGCTGGTGTGCTCTGTCACACTACAGACCCCTCCCTGTGTGTGTGTGTGTGTGCGTGCGTGCGTGCGTGCGTCTGCAGGGGGTATCTGTCCCATCCATAGATATCAGGGGTACTGCAGCTGCTGCTGCTGTTCAAACTTTTGCTTTAGGCCCATTCCTTTGATGTTAATAAGCGTTTCTAGTACAATCTTTTTCGCTCTGTTCACCCACATCTTTACATTACCTCGTGTGTGTGTGTGTGTGTGTGTGTGTGTGTGTGTGTGTGTGTATGTGTATGTGTGTGTACGTGTGTATAGCATGTGTTTGAAACACTATACTGTATCTGCATAGAAAAAAAGCCTTCTTTTAGTAATGTACAGTTCAAATACTGTATGAACATGACCCCATCTCATCTCATCCCCCTGACTCTGGATACAAAACATTCATGTATTCGTTTGCAACTTTTCATACAATTTGCTTGCACCATTTCAGAGAAATTAAATATTTAAAATGGAAATAAATTGGTAACTGCAGTAACAAACAACACTGTACATGCTAATAGTACATCCATGTAAGCAGTACATACATGCTCAGGAGTTGTTTTTTTGGATCGGTATATACTTGTCATTATCCACTTCAACCATTTTAATTCCCCCCTTTTAAATTATTGTACTGGTTGATGTGTATGTATATATATATATATATATATATATATATATATATATATATAGATATATATATATATATAGATATATTCTATATATCTATATATATATATTTCAACCATTATCACCTACAGTACAGTAGCATACAGTGCTCCCACTGCAGCAAGGGATTCTGGGAAATGACATGCAATGTTTACTCGCTCATCCCACAACGTGGCGGTATCAAATATAGCGTTTTCCCAGTTATTATATCCCTGCAGGATGTAGGATAATCCCAGCCAAACCCACATACTTACTACATTCCCGTTATGTCACATGTATTATTTCCTGTGAAGGAAGCGCTATGTATATTCCCATTATGGTCACAAATTGGACGATACTGTATTTCCATTATGTCTCCTATTATTTTCCCATGATATCTCATAGAATACTGTCATCCAAAACCACATCATTATTGAATGATTGAAAATGATGCCTCCGTTTTATGTCAAGATTGTCTTGACATTTAGACCCCCAAGATTTCAATAGCGCCTCACTTAAAAGATGACATTATTTTTGATTCAAATGAACTTTTATGGTGCAGAAGCCGCATGGTGCCTGTGCCTACAGTGTATGTATTTGTCAGTGTGTCTCTATCTGCATTTCTGTCTCTTGCTGGCCGCCAGCCTGTGTGATGATGTCAGCCTGTCTGTGATGTAAGAGAGACATTGTGATATCATCACATACTGTAGGCAGGATGGCAGGTGTAAAGCTTCTAAAAGAGAGAGGGAGGGAGAGAGGTAGAGGAGAGAGAGGGAGAAAGAGGGAGAGAGAGAGCAAGCAGCTCCTCCCTCCCATGCAAATGACTGGAGGCAGAGGAGTAGAGGGACAGAAGCCTGTGCTGCTTGTAATGGGACAGGATTTGGGGTGCTGTTTCATGCTCTATCTCCCTCCCTCCCACTGTCTCAGGTGCAGAAAGTTTTCAAGGGAGAGAGGAAAGGAAGAGGAAAATGGAAGCTGAGGAGAGCTGGTCCTGTCCCTCTTGTTGGTAAAGAGGGGGCATCCAGAAAGAGGTAAGGAGATAGTTTTATTTTAATTCAAGAAGGAGTGCCTGGTGGCGAAGCTGGTGTGCTCTGTCACACTACAGACCCCTCCCTGTGTGTGTGTGTGTGTGCGTGCGTGCGTGCGTGCGTGCGTCTGCAGGGGGTATCTGTCCCATCCATAGATATCAGGGGTACTGCAGCTGCTGCTGCTGTTCAAACTTTTGCTTTAGGCCCATTCCTTTGATGTTAATAAGCGTTTCTAGTACAATCTTTTTCGCTCTGTTCACCCACATCTTTACATTACCTCGTGTGTGTGTGTGTGTGTGTGTGTGTGTGTATGTGTATGTGTGTGTACGTGTGTATAGCATGTGTTTGAAACACTATACTGTATCTGCATAGAAAAAAAGCCTTCTTTTAGTAATGTACAGTTCAAATACTGTATGAACATGACCCCATCTCATCTCATCCCCCTGACTCTGGATACAAAACATTCATGTATTCGTTTGCAACTTTTCATACAATTTGCTTGCACCATTTCAGAGAAATTAAATATTTAAAATGGAAATAAATTGGTAACTGCAGTAACAAACAACACTGTACATGCTAATAGTACATCCATGTAAGCAGTACATACATGCTCAGGAGTTGTTTTTTTGGATCGGTATATACTTGTCATTATCCACTTCAACCATTTTAATTCCCCCCTTTTAAATTATTGTACTGGTTGATGTGTATGTATATATATATATATATATATATATATATATATATATATATATAGATATATAGATATATTCTATATATCTATATATATATATATATATATATATATATATTTCAACCATTATCACCTACAGTACAGTAGCATACAGTGCTCCCACTGCAGCAAGGGATTCTGGGAAATGACATGCAATGTTTACTCGCTCATCCCACGACGTGGCGGTATCAAATATAGCGTTTTCCCAGTTATTATATCCCTGCAGGATGTAGGATAATCCCAGCCAAACCCACATACTTACTACATTCCCGTTATGTCACATGTATTATTTCCTGTGAAGGAAGCGCTATGTATATTCCCATTATGGTCACAAATTGGACGATACTGTATTTCCATTATGTCTCCTATTATTTTCCCATGATATCTCATAGAATACTGTCATCCAAAACCACATCATTATTGAATGATTGAAAATGATGCCTCCGTTTTATGTCAAGATTGTCTTGACACTTAGACCCCCAAGATTTCAATAGCGCCTCACTTAAAAGATGACATTATTTTTGATTCAAATGAACTTTTATGGTGCAGAAGCCGCATGGTGCCTGTGCCTACAGTGTATGTATTTGTCAGTGTGTCTCTATCTGCATTTCTGTCTCTTGCTGGCCGCCAGCCTGTGTGATGATGTCAGCCTGTCTGTGATGTAAGAGAGACATTGTGATATCATCACATACTGTAGGCAGGATGGCAGGTGTAAAGCTTCTAAAAGAGAGAGGGAGGGAGAGAGGTAGAGGAGAGAGAGGGAGAAAGAGGGAGAGAGAGAGCAAGCAGCTCCTCCCTCCCATGCAAATGACTGGAGGCAGAGGAGTAGAGGGACAGAAGCCTGTGCTGCTTGTAATGGGACAGGATTTGGGGTGCTGTTTCATGCTCTATCTCCCTCCCTCCCACTGTCTCAGGTGCAGAAAGTTTTCAAGGGAGAGAGGAAAGGAAGAGGAAAATGGAAGCTGAGGAGAGCTGGTCCTGTCCCTCTTGTTGGTAAAGAGGGGGCATCCAGAAAGAGGTAAGGAGATAGTTTTATTTTAATTCAAGAAGGAGTGCCTGGTGGCGAAGCTGGTGTGCTCTGTCACACTACAGACCCCTCCCTGTGTGTGTGTGTGCGTGCGTGCGTGCGTGCGTGCGTCTGCAGGGGGTATCTGTCCCATCCATAGCAAACTTTTGCTTTAGGCCCATTCCTTTGATGTTAATAAGCGTTTCTAGTACAATCTTTTTCGCTCTGTTCACCCACATCTTTACATTACCTCGTGTGTGTGTGTGTGTGTGTGTGTGTATGTGTATGTGTGTGTACGTGTGTATAGCATGTGTTTGAAACACTATACTGTATCTGCATAGAAAAAAAGCCTTCTTTTAGTAATGTACAGTTCAAATACTGTATGAACATGACCCCATCTCATCTCATCCCCCTGACTCTGGATACAAAACATTCATGTATTCGTTTGCAACTTTTCATACAATTTGCTTGCACCATTTCAGAGAAATTAAATATTTAAAATGGAAATAAATTGGTAACTGCAGTAACAAACAACACTGTACATGCTAATAGTACATCCATGTAAGCAGTACATACATGCTCAGGAGTTGTTTTTTTGGATCGGTATATACTTGTCATTATCCACTTCAACCATTTTAATTCCCCCCTTTTAAATTATTGTACTGGTTGATGTGTATGTATATATATATATATATATATATATATATATATATATATATATATATAGATATATATATATATATAGATATATTCTATATATCTATATATATATATTTCAACCATTATCACCTACAGTACAGTAGCATACAGTGCTCCCACTGCAGCAAGGGATTCTGGGAAATGACATGCAATGTTTACTCGCTCATCCCACAACGTGGCGGTATCAAATATAGCGTTTTCCCAGTTATTATATCCCTGCAGGATGTAGGATAATCCCAGCCAAACCCACATACTTACTACATTCCCGTTATGTCACATGTATTATTTCCTGTGAAGGAAGCGCTATGTATATTCCCATTATGGTCACAAATTGGACGATACTGTATTTCCATTATGTCTCCTATTATTTTCCCATGATATCTCATAGAATACTGTCATCCAAAACCACATCATTATTGAATGATTGAAAATGATGCCTCCGTTTTATGTCAAGATTGTCTTGACATTTAGACCCCCAAGATTTCAATAGCGCCTCACTTAAAAGATGACATTATTTTTGATTCAAATGAACTTTTATGGTGCAGAAGCCGCATGGTGCCTGTGCCTACAGTGTATGTATTTGTCAGTGTGTCTCTATCTGCATTTCTGTCTCTTGCTGGCCGCCAGCCTGTGTGATGATGTCAGCCTGTCTGTGATGTAAGAGAGACATTGTGATATCATCACATACTGTAGGCAGGATGGCAGGTGTAAAGCTTCTAAAAGAGAGAGGGAGGGAGAGAGGTAGAGGAGAGAGAGGGAGAAAGAGGGAGAGAGAGAGCAAGCAGCTCCTCCCTCCCATGCAAATGACTGGAGGCAGAGGAGTAGAGGGACAGAAGCCTGTGCTGCTTGTAATGGGACAGGATTTGGGGTGCTGTTTCATGCTCTATCTCCCTCCCTCCCACTGTCTCAGGTGCAGAAAGTTTTCAAGGGAGAGAGGAAAGGAAGAGGAAAATGGAAGCTGAGGAGAGCTGGTCCTGTCCCTCTTGTTGGTAAAGAGGGGGCATCCAGAAAGAGGTAAGGAGATAGTTTTATTTTAATTCAAGAAGGAGTGCCTGGTGGCGAAGCTGGTGTGCTCTGTCACACTACAGACCCCTCCCTGTGTGTGTGTGTGTGTGCGTGCGTGCGTGCGTGCGTGCGTCTGCAGGGGGTATCTGTCCCATCCATAGATATCAGGGGTACTGCAGCTGCTGCTGCTGTTCAAACTTTTGCTTTAGGCCCATTCCTTTGATGTTAATAAGCGTTTCTAGTACAATCTTTTTCGCTCTGTTCACCCACATCTTTACATTACCTCGTGTGTGTGTGTGTGTGTGTGTGTGTGTGTATGTGTATGTGTGTGTACGTGTGTATAGCATGTGTTTGAAACACTATACTGTATCTGCATAGAAAAAAAGCCTTCTTTTAGTAATGTACAGTTCAAATACTGTATGAACATGACCCCATCTCATCTCATCCCCCTGACTCTGGATACAAAACATTCATGTACAGTATTCGTTTGCAACTTTTCATACAATTTGCTTGCACCATTTCAGAGAAATTAAATATTTAAAATGGAAATAAATTGGTAACTGCAGTAACAAACAACACTGTACACTGGCGACACACTTTATTCGAGCTTGGCTAGTCCCACGAATTCGGGTATACCCGGGTGTATTGAGGTTTGTGACTGTTTTCTGCCCGAGTACATTGAGTTATTTTCCAAGCAGGGATTGAAGCATTTTATTCCCGCTGGCTGCAATACTGCACAGTATATATATATAAACTGCATTACAATTCATGAATTTATGCCATCTGGTAGACACGCGAAGCATTGCAGCCTATTAAATCCTAATCATTATCATTTAACAGATCAGCCGCCCATCAGCCAGGCATGAACCCAGGCTGGGAAGACAAATGCAACGGGGCTTGTCAGAGGTTAGGAGTGGCGCATTCCAGGTATCTGCCAGGTACATACCGGGTATTTGCTCGAATAAAGTGTGTCGGTGCAGTACATGCTAATAGTACATCCATGTAAGCAGTACATACATGCTCAGGAGTTGTTTTTTTGGATCGGTATATACTTGTCATTATCCACTTCAACCATTTTAATTCCCCCCTTTTAAATTATTGTACTGGTTGATGTGTATGTATATATATATATATATATATATATATATATATATATATAGATATATAGATATATTCTATATATCTATATATATATATATATATATATATATATTTCAACCATTATCACCTACAGTACAGTAGCATACAGTGCTCCCACTGCAGCAAGGGATTCTGGGAAATGACATGCAATGTTTACTCGCTCATCCCACGACGTGGCGGTATCAAATATAGCGTTTTCCCAGTTATTATATCCCTGCAGGATGTAGGATAATCCCAGCCAAACCCACATACTTACTACATTCCCGTTATGTCACATGTATTATTTCCTGTGAAGGAAGCGCTATGTATATTCCCATTATGGTCACAAATTGGACGATACTGTATTTCCATTATGTCTCCTATTATTTTCCCATGATATCTCATAGAATACTGTCATCCAAAACCACATCATTATTGAATGATTGAAAATGATGCCTCCGTTTTATGTCAAGATTGTCTTGACACTTAGACCCCCAAGATTTCAATAGCGCCTCACTTAAAAGATGACATTATTTTTGATTCAAATGAACTTTTATGGTGCAGAAGCCGCATGGTGCCTGTGCCTACAGTGTATGTATTTGTCAGTGTGTCTCTATCTGCATTTCTGTCTCTTGCTGGCCGCCAGCCTGTGTGATGATGTCAGCCTGTCTGTGATGTAAGAGAGACATTGTGATATCATCACATACTGTAGGCAGGATGGCAGGTGTAAAGCTTCTAAAAGAGAGAGGGAGGGAGAGAGGTAGAGGAGAGAGAGGGAGAAAGAGGGAGAGAGAGAGCAAGCAGCTCCTCCCTCCCATGCAAATGACTGGAGGCAGAGGAGTAGAGGAACAGAAGCCTGTGCTGCTTGTAATGGGACAGGATTTGGGGTGCTGTTTCATGCTCTATCTCCCTCCCTCCCACTGTCTCAGGTGCAGAAAGTTTTCAAGGGAGAGAGGAAAGGAAGAGGAAAATGGAAGCTGAGGAGAGCTGGTCCTGTCCCTCTTGTTGGTAAAGAGGGGGCATCCAGAAAGAGGTAAGGAGATAGTTTTATTTTAATTCAAGAAGGAGTGCCTGGTGGCGAAGCTGGTGTGCTCTGTCACACTACAGACCCCTCCCTGTGTGTGTGTGTGCGTGCGTGCGTGCGTGCGTGCGTGCGTCTGCAGGGGGTATCTGTCCCATCCATAGCAAACTTTTGCTTTAGGCCCATTCCTTTGATGTTAATAAGCGTTTCTAGTACAATCTTTTTCGCTCTGTTCACCCACATCTTTACATTACCTCGTGTGTGTGTGTGTGTGTGTGTGTGTGTATGTGTATGTGTGTGTACGTGTGTATAGCATGTGTTTGAAACACTATACTGTATCTGCATAGAAAAAAAGCCTTCTTTTAGTAATGTACAGTTCAAATACTGTATGAACATGACCCCATCTCATCTCATCCCCCTGACTCTGGATACAAAACATTCATGTATTCGTTTGCAACTTTTCATACAATTTGCTTGCACCATTTCAGAGAAATTAAATATTTAAAATGGAAATAAATTGGTAACTGCAGTAACAAACAACACTGTACATGCTAATAGTACATCCATGTAAGCAGTACATACATGCTCAGGAGTTGTTTTTTTGGATCGGTATATACTTGTCATTATCCACTTCAACCATTTTAATTCCCCCCTTTTAAATTATTGTACTGGTTGATGTGTATGTATATATATATATATATATATATATATATATATATATAGATATATATCTATATATCTATATATATATATATATATATATATTTCAACCATTATCACCTACAGTACAGTAGCATACAGTGCTCCCACTGCAGCAAGGGATTCTGGGAAATGACATGCAATGTTTACTCGCTCATCCCACAACGTGGCGGTATCAAATATAGCGTTTTCCCAGTTATTATATCCCTGCAGGATGTAGGATAATCCCAGCCAAACCCACATACTTACTACATTCCCGTTATGTCACATGTATTATTTCCTGTGAAGGAAGCGCTATGTATATTCCCATTATGGTCACAAATTGGACGATACTGTATTTCCATTATGTCTCCTATTATTTTCCCATGATATCTCATAGAATACTGTCATCCAAAACCACATCATTATTGAATGATTGAAAATGATGCCTCCGTTTTATGTCAAGATTGTCTTGACACTTAGACCCCCAAGATTTCAATAGCGCCTCACTTAAAAGATGACATTATTTTTGATTCAAATGAACTTTTATGGTGCAGAAGCCGCATGGTGCCTGTGCCTACAGTGTATGTATTTGTCAGTGTGTCTCTATCTGCATTTCTGTCTCTTGCTGGCCGCCAGCCTGTGTGATGATGTCAGCCTGTCTGTGATGTAAGAGAGACATTGTGATATCATCACATACTGTAGGCAGGATGGCAGGTGTAAAGCTTCTAAAAGAGAGAGGGAGGGAGAGAGGTAGAGGAGAGAGAGGGAGAAAGAGGGAGAGAGAGAGCAAGCAGCTCCTCCCTCCCATGCAAATGACTGGAGGCAGAGGAGTAGAGGGACAGAAGCCTGTGCTGCTTGTAATGGGACAGGATTTGGGGTGCTGTTTCATGCTCTATCTCCCTCCCTCCCACTGTCTCAGGTGCAGAAAGTTTTCAAGGGAGAGAGGAAAGGAAGAGGAAAATGGAAGCTGAGGAGAGCTGGTCCTGTCCCTCTTGTTGGTAAAGAGGGGGCATCCAGAAAGAGGTAAGGAGATAGTTTTATTTTAATTCAAGAAGGAGTGCCTGGTGGCGAAGCTGGTGTGCTCTGTCACACTACAGACCCCTCCCTGTGTGTGTGTGTGTGCGTGCGTGCGTCTGCAGGGGGTATCTGTCCCATCCATAGATATCAGGGGTACTGCAGCTGCTGCTGCTGTTCAAACTTTTGCTTTAGGCCCATTCCTTTGATGTTAATAAGCGTTTCTAGTACAATCTTTTTCGCTCTGTTCACCCACATCTTTACATTACCTCGTGTGTGTGTGTGTGTGTGTGTGTGTATGTGTATGTGTGTGTACGTGTGTATAGCATGTGTTTGAAACACTATACTGTATCTGCATAGAAAAAAAGCCTTCTTTTAGTAATGTACAGTTCAAATACTGTATGAACATGACCCCATCTCATCTCATCCCCCTGACTCTGGATACAAAACATTCATGTATTCGTTTGCAACTTTTCATACAATTTGCTTGCACCATTTCAGAGAAATTAAATATTTAAAATGGAAATAAATTGGTAACTGCAGTAACAAACAACACTGTACATGCTAATAGTACATCCATGTAAGCAGTACATACATGCTCAGGAGTTGTTTTTTTGGATCGGTATATACTTGTCATTATCCACTTCAACCATTTTAATTCCCCCCTTTTAAATTATTGTACTGGTTGATGTGTATGTATATATATATATATATATATATATATATACATATATATATATATATATATATATATATATATAGATATATATCTATATATCTATATATATATATATATATATATATATTTCAACCATTATCACCTACAGTACAGTAGCATACAGTGCTCCCACTGCAGCAAGGGATTCTGGGAAATGACATGCAATGTTTACTCGCTCATCCCACGACGTGGCGGTATCAAATATAGCGTTTTCCCAGTTATTATATCCCTGCAGGATGTAGGATAATCCCAGCCAAACCCACATACTTACTACATTCCCGTTATGTCACATGTATTATTTCCTGTGAAGGAAGCGCTATGTATATTCCCATTATGGTCACAAATTGGACGATACTGTATTTCCATTATGTCTCCTATTATTTTCCCATGATATCTCATAGAATACTGTCATCCAAAACCACATCATTATTGAATGATTGAAAATGATGCCTCCGTTTTATGTCAAGATTGTCTTGACACTTAGACCCCCAAGATTTCAATAGCGCCTCACTTAAAAGATGACATTATTTTTGATTCAAATGAACTTTTATGGTGCAGAAGCCGCATGGTGCCTGTGCCTACAGTGTATGTATTTGTCAGTGTGTCTCTATCTGCATTTCTGTCTCTTGCTGGCCGCCAGCCTGTGTGATGATGTCAGCCTGTCTGTGATGTAAGAGAGACATTGTGATATCATCACATACTGTAGGCAGGATGGCAGGTGTAAAGCTTCTAAAAGAGAGAGGGAGGGAGAGAGGTAGAGGAGAGAGAGGGAGAAAGAGGGAGAGAGAGAGCAAGCAGCTCCTCCCTCCCATGCAAATGACTGGAGGCAGAGGAGTAGAGGGACAGAAGCCTGTGCTGCTTGTAATGGGACAGGATTTGGGGTGCTGTTTCATGCTCTATCTCCCTCCCTCCCACTGTCTCAGGTGCAGAAAGTTTTCAAGGGAGAGAGGAAAGGAAGAGGAAAATGGAAGCTGAGGAGAGCTGGTCCTGTCCCTCTTGTTGGTAAAGAGGGGGCATCCAGAAAGAGGTAAGGAGATAGTTTTATTTTAATTCAAGAAGGAGTGCCTGGTGGCGAAGCTGGTGTGCTCTGTCACACTACAGACCCCTCCCTGTGTGTGTGTGTGCGTGCGTGCGTGCGTGCGTGCGTCTGCAGGGGGTATCTGTCCCATCCATAGATATCAGGGGTACTGCAGCTGCTGCTGCTGTTCAAACTTTTGCTTTAGGCCCATTCCTTTGATGTTAATAAGCGTTTCTAGTACAATCTTTTTCGCTCTGTTCACCCACATCTTTACATTACCTCGTGTGTGTGTGTGTGTGTGTGTGTATGTGTATGTGTGTGTACGTGTGTATAGCATGTGTTTGAAACACTATACTGTATCTGCATAGAAAAAAAGCCTTCTTTTAGTAATGTACAGTTCAAATACTGTATGAACATGACCCCATCTCATCTCATCCCCCTGACTCTGGATACAAAACATTCATGTATTCGTTTGCAACTTTTCATACAATTTGCTTGCACCATTTCAGAGAAATTAAATATTTAAAATGGAAATAAATTGGTAACTGCAGTAACAAACAACACTGTACATGCTAATAGTACATCCATGTAAGCAGTACATACATGCTCAGGAGTTGTTTTTTTGGATCGGTATATACTTGTCATTATCCACTTCAACCATTTTAATTCCCCCCTTTTAAATTATTGTACTGGTTGATGTGTATGTATATATATATATATATATATATATATATATATATATATATATAGATATATATCTATATATCTATATATATATATATATATATATATTTCAACCATTATCACCTACAGTACAGTAGCATACAGTGCTCCCACTGCAGCAAGGGATTCTGGGAAATGACATGCAATGTTTACTCGCTCATCCCACAACGTGGCGGTATCAAATATAGCGTTTTCCCAGTTATTATATCCCTGCAGGATGTAGGATAATCCCAGCCAAACCCACATACTTACTACATTCCCGTTATGTCACATGTATTATTTCCTGTGAAGGAAGCGCTATGTATATTCCCATTATGGTCACAAATTGGACGATACTGTATTTCCATTATGTCTCCTATTATTTTCCCATGATATCTCATAGAATACTGTCATCCAAAACCACATCATTATTGAATGATTGAAAATGATGCCTCCGTTTTATGTCAAGATTGTCTTGACACTTAGACCCCCAAGATTTCAATAGCGCCTCACTTAAAAGATGACATTATTTTTGATTCAAATGAACTTTTATGGTGCAGAAGCCGCATGGTGCCTGTGCCTACAGTGTATGTATTTGTCAGTGTGTCTCTATCTGCATTTCTGTCTCTTGCTGGCCGCCAGCCTGTGTGATGATGTCAGCCTGTCTGTGATGTAAGAGAGACATTGTGATATCATCACATACTGTAGGCAGGATGGCAGGTGTAAAGCTTCTAAAAGAGAGAGGGAGGGAGAGAGGTAGAGGAGAGAGAGGGAGAAAGAGGGAGAGAGAGAGCAAGCAGCTCCTCCCTCCCATGCAAATGACTGGAGGCAGAGGAGTAGAGGGACAGAAGCCTGTGCTGCTTGTAATGGGACAGGATTTGGGGTGCTGTTTCATGCTCTATCTCCCTCCCTCCCACTGTCTCAGGTGCAGAAAGTTTTCAAGGGAGAGAGGAAAGGAAGAGGAAAATGGAAGCTGAGGAGAGCTGGTCCTGTCCCTCTTGTTGGTAAAGAGGGGGCATCCAGAAAGAGGTAAGGAGATAGTTTTATTTTAATTCAAGAAGGAGTGCCTGGTGGCGAAGCTGGTGTGCTCTGTCACACTACAGACCCCTCCCTGTGTGTGTGTGTGTGTGCGTGCGTGCGTGCGTGCGTGCGTCTGCAGGGGGTATCTGTCCCATCCATAGATATCAGGGGTACTGCAGCTGCTGCTGCTGTTCAAACTTTTGCTTTAGGCCCATTCCTTTGATGTTAATAAGCGTTTCTAGTACAATCTTTTTCGCTCTGTTCACCCACATCTTTACATTACCTCGTGTGTGTGTGTGTGTGTGTGTGTGTATGTGTATGTGTGTGTACGTGTGTATAGCATGTGTTTGAAACACTATACTGTATCTGCATAGAAAAAAAGCCTTCTTTTAGTAATGTACAGTTCAAATACTGTATGAACATGACCCCATCTCATCTCATCCCCCTGACTCTGGATACAAAACATTCATGTATTCGTTTGCAACTTTTCATACAATTTGCTTGCACCATTTCAGAGAAATTAAATATTTAAAATGGAAATAAATTGGTAACTGCAGTAACAAACAACACTGTACATGCTAATAGTACATCCATGTAAGCAGTACATACATGCTCAGGAGTTGTTTTTTTGGATCGGTATATACTTGTCATTATCCACTTCAACCATTTTAATTCCCCCCTTTTAAATTATTGTACTGGTTGATGTGTATGTATATATATATATATATATATATATACATATATATATATATATATATATATATATATATATAGATATATATCTATATATCTATATATATATATATATATATATATTTCAACCATTATCACCTACAGTACAGTAGCATACAGTGCTCCCACTGCAGCAAGGGATTCTGGGAAATGACATGCAATGTTTACTCGCTCATCCCACGACGTGGCGGTATCAAATATAGCGTTTTCCCAGTTATTATATCCCTGCAGGATGTAGGATAATCCCAGCCAAACCCACATACTTACTACATTCCCGTTATGTCACATGTATTATTTCCTGTGAAGGAAGCGCTATGTATATTCCCATTATGGTCACAAATTGGACGATACTGTATTTCCATTATGTCTCCTATTATTTTCCCATGATATCTCATAGAATACTGTCATCCAAAACCACATCATTATTGAATGATTGAAAATGATGCCTCCGTTTTATGTCAAGATTGTCTTGACACTTAGACCCCCAAGATTTCAATAGCGCCTCACTTAAAAGATGACATTATTTTTGATTCAAATGAACTTTTATGGTGCAGAAGCCGCATGGTGCCTGTGCCTACAGTGTATGTATTTGTCAGTGTGTCTCTATCTGCATTTCTGTCTCTTGCTGGCCGCCAGCCTGTGTGATGATGTCAGCCTGTCTGTGATGTAAGAGAGACATTGTGATATCATCACATACTGTAGGCAGGATGGCAGGTGTAAAGCTTCTAAAAGAGAGAGGGAGGGAGAGAGGTAGAGGAGAGAGAGGGAGAAAGAGGGAGAGAGAGAGCAAGCAGCTCCTCCCTCCCATGCAAATGACTGGAGGCAGAGGAGTAGAGGAACAGAAGCCTGTGCTGCTTGTAATGGGACAGGATTTGGGGTGCTGTTTCATGCTCTATCTCCCTCCCTCCCACTGTCTCAGGTGCAGAAAGTTTTCAAGGGAGAGAGGAAAGGAAGAGGAAAATGGAAGCTGAGGAGAGCTGGTCCTGTCCCTCTTGTTGGTAAAGAGGGGGCATCCAGAAAGAGGTAAGGAGATAGTTTTATTTTAATTCAAGAAGGAGTGCCTGGTGGCGAAGCTGGTGTGCTCTGTCACACTACAGACCCCTCCCTGTGTGTGTGTGTGCGTGCGTGCGTGCGTGCGTGCGTCTGCAGGGGGTATCTGTCCCATCCATAGATATCAGGGGTACTGCAGCTGCTGCTGCTGTTCAAACTTTTGCTTTAGGCCCATTCCTTTGATGTTAATAAGCGTTTCTAGTACAATCTTTTTCGCTCTGTTCACCCACATCTTTACATTACCTCGTGTGTGTGTGTGTGTGTGTGTATGTGTATGTGTGTGTACGTGTGTATAGCATGTGTTTGAAACACTATACTGTATCTGCATAGAAAAAAAGCCTTCTTTTAGTAATGTACAGTTCAAATACTGTATGAACATGACCCCATCTCATCTCATCCCCCTGACTCTGGATACAAAACATTCATGTATTCGTTTGCAACTTTTCATACAATTTGCTTGCACCATTTCAGAGAAATTAAATATTTAAAATGGAAATAAATTGGTAACTGCAGTAACAAACAACACTGTACATGCTAATAGTACATCCATGTAAGCAGTACATACATGCTCAGGAGTTGTTTTTTTGGATCGGTATATACTTGTCATTATCCACTTCAACCATTTTAATTCCCCCCTTTTAAATTATTGTACTGGTTGATGTGTATGTATATATATATATATATATATATATATATATATATATATATATATATATATAGATATATATCTATATATCTATATATATATATATATATATATATATTTCAACCATTATCACCTACAGTACAGTAGCATACAGTGCTCCCACTGCAGCAAGGGATTTTGGGAAATGACATGCAATGTTTACTCGCTCATCCCACGACGTGGCGGTATCAAATATAGCGTTTTCCCAGTTATTATATCCCTGCAGGATGTAGGATAATCCCAGCCAAACCCACATACTTACTACATTCCCGTTATGTCACATGTATTATTTCCTGTGAAGGAAGCGCTATGTATATTCCCATTATGGTCACAAATTGGACGATACTGTATTTCCATTATGTCTCCTATTATTTTCCCATGATATCTCATAGAATACTGTCATCCAAAACCACATCATTATTGAATGATTGAAAATGATGCCTCCGTTTTATGTCAAGATTGTCTTGACACTTAGACCCCCAAGATTTCAATAGCGCCTCACTTAAAAGATGACATTATTTTTGATTCAAATGAACTTTTATGGTGCAGAAGCCGCATGGTGCCTGTGCCTACAGTGTATGTATTTGTCAGTGTGTCTCTATCTGCATTTCTGTCTCTTGCTGGCCGCCAGCCTGTGTGATGATGTCAGCCTGTCTGTGATGTAAGAGAGACATTGTGATATCATCACATACTGTAGGCAGGATGGCAGGTGTAAAGCTTCTAAAAGAGAGAGGGAGGGAGAGAGGTAGAGGAGAGAGAGGGAGAAAGAGGGAGAGAGAGAGCAAGCAGCTCCTCCCTCCCATGCAAATGACTGGAGGCAGAGGAGTAGAGGGACAGAAGCCTGTGCTGCTTGTAATGGGACAGGATTTGGGGTGCTGTTTCATGCTCTATCTCCCTCCCTCCCACTGTCTCAGGTGCAGAAAGTTTTCAAGGGAGAGAGGAAAGGAAGAGGAAAATGGAAGCTGAGGAGAGCTGGTCCTGTCCCTCTTGTTGGTAAAGAGGGGGCATCCAGAAAGAGGTAAGGAGATAGTTTTATTTTAATTCAAGAAGGAGTGCCTGGTGGCGAAGCTGGTGTGCTCTGTCACACTACAGACCCCTCCCTGTGTGTGTGTGTGTGTGCGTGCGTGCGTGCGTGCGTGCGTCTGCAGGGGGTATCTGTCCCATCCATAGATATCAGGGGTACTGCAGCTGCTGCTGCTGTTCAAACTTTTGCTTTAGGCCCATTCCTTTGATGTTAATAAGCGTTTCTAGTACAATCTTTTTCGCTCTGTTCACCCACATCTTTACATTACCTCGTGTGTGTGTGTGTGTGTGTGTGTGTATGTGTATGTGTGTGTACGTGTGTATAGCATGTGTTTGAAACACTATACTGTATCTGCATAGAAAAAAAGCCTTCTTTTAGTAATGTACAGTTCAAATACTGTATGAACATGACCCCATCTCATCTCATCCCCCTGACTCTGGATACAAAACATTCATGTATTCGTTTGCAACTTTTCATACAATTTGCTTGCACCATTTCAGAGAAATTAAATATTTAAAATGGAAATAAATTGGTAACTGCAGTAACAAACAACACTGTACATGCTAATAGTACATCCATGTAAGCAGTACATAGTACATACATGCTCAGGAGTTGTTTTTTTGGATCGGTATATACTTGTCATTATCCACTTCAACCATTTTAATTCCCCCCTTTTAAATTATTGTACTGGTTGATGTGTATGTATATATATATATATATATATATATATATATATATATATATATAGATATATATCTATATATCTATATATATATATATATATATATATATTTCAACCATTATCACCTACAGTACAGTAGCATACAGTGCTCCCACTGCAGCAAGGGATTCTGGGAAATGACATGCAATGTTTACTCGCTCATCCCACAACGTGGCGGTATCAAATATAGCGTTTTCCCAGTTATTATATCCCTGCAGGATGTAGGATAATCCCAGCCAAACCCACATACTTACTACATTCCCGTTATGTCACATGTATTATTTCCTGTGAAGGAAGCGCTATGTATATTCCCATTATGGTCACAAATTGGACGATACTGTATTTCCATTATGTCTCCTATTATTTTCCCATGATATCTCATAGAATACTGTCATCCAAAACCACATCATTATTGAATGATTGAAAATGATGCCTCCGTTTTATGTCAAGATTGTCTTGACACTTAGACCCCCAAGATTTCAATAGCGCCTCACTTAAAAGATGACATTATTTTTGATTCAAATGAACTTTTATGGTGCAGAAGCCGCATGGTGCCTGTGCCTACAGTGTATGTATTTGTCAGTGTGTCTCTATCTGCATTTCTGTCTCTTGCTGGCCGCCAGCCTGTGTGATGATGTCAGCCTGTCTGTGATGTAAGAGAGACATTGTGATATCATCACATACTGTAGGCAGGATGGCAGGTGTAAAGCTTCTAAAAGAGAGAGGGAGGGAGAGAGGTAGAGGAGAGAGAGGGAGAAAGAGGGAGAGAGAGAGCAAGCAGCTCCTCCCTCCCATGCAAATGACTGGAGGCAGAGGAGTAGAGGGACAGAAGCCTGTGCTGCTTGTAATGGGACAGGATTTGGGGTGCTGTTTCATGCTCTATCTCCCTCCCTCCCACTGTCTCAGGTGCAGAAAGTTTTCAAGGGAGAGAGGAAAGGAAGAGGAAAATGGAAGCTGAGGAGAGCTGGTCCTGTCCCTCTTGTTGGTAAAGAGGGGGCATCCAGAAAGAGGTAAGGAGATAGTTTTATTTTAATTCAAGAAGGAGTGCCTGGTGGCGAAGCTGGTGTGCTCTGTCACACTACAGACCCCTCCCTGTGTGTGTGTGTGTGTGCGTGCGTGCGTGCGTGCGTGCGTCTGCAGGGGGTATCTGTCCCATCCATAGATATCAGGGGTACTGCAGCTGCTGCTGCTGTTCAAACTTTTGCTTTAGGCCCATTCCTTTGATGTTAATAAGCGTTTCTAGTACAATCTTTTTCGCTCTGTTCACCCACATCTTTACATTACCTCGTGTGTGTGTGTGTGTGTGTGTGTGTATGTGTATGTGTGTGTACGTGTGTATAGCATGTGTTTGAAACACTATACTGTATCTGCATAGAAAAAAAGCCTTCTTTTAGTAATGTACAGTTCAAATACTGTATGAACATGACCCCATCTCATCTCATCCCCCTGACTCTGGATACAAAACATTCATGTATTCGTTTGCAACTTTTCATACAATTTGCTTGCACCATTTCAGAGAAATTAAATATTTAAAATGGAAATAAATTGGTAACTGCAGTAACAAACAACACTGTACATGCTAATAGTACATCCATGTAAGCAGTACATAGTACATACATGCTCAGGAGTTGTTTTTTTGGATCGGTATATACTTGTCATTATCCACTTCAACCATTTTAATTCCCCCCTTTTAAATTATTGTACTGGTTGATGTGTATGTATATATATATATATATATATATATATATATATATATATATATATAGATATATATCTATATATCTATATATATATATATATATATATATATTTCAACCATTATCACCTACAGTACAGTAGCATACAGTGCTCCCACTGCAGCAAGGGATTCTGGGAAATGACATGCAATGTTTACTCGCTCATCCCACAACGTGGCGGTATCAAATATAGCGTTTTCCCAGTTATTATATCCCTGCAGGATGTAGGATAATCCCAGCCAAACCCACATACTTACTACATTCCCGTTATGTCACATGTATTATTTCCTGTGAAGGAAGCGCTATGTATATTCCCATTATGGTCACAAATTGGACGATACTGTATTTCCATTATGTCTCCTATTATTTTCCCATGATATCTCATAGAATACTGTCATCCAAAACCACATCATTATTGAATGATTGAAAATGATGCCTCCGTTTTATGTCAAGATTGTCTTGACACTTAGACCCCCAAGATTTCAATAGCGCCTCACTTAAAAGATGACATTATTTTTGATTCAAATGAACTTTTATGGTGCAGAAGCCGCATGGTGCCTGTGCCTACAGTGTATGTATTTGTCAGTGTGTCTCTATCTGCATTTCTGTCTCTTGCTGGCCGCCAGCCTGTGTGATGATGTCAGCCTGTCTGTGATGTAAGAGAGACATTGTGATATCATCACATACTGTAGGCAGGATGGCAGGTGTAAAGCTTCTAAAAGAGAGAGGGAGGGAGAGAGGTAGAGGAGAGAGAGGGAGAAAGAGGGAGAGAGAGAGCAAGCAGCTCCTCCCTCCCATGCAAATGACTGGAGGCAGAGGAGTAGAGGGACAGAAGCCTGTGCTGCTTGTAATGGGACAGGATTTGGGGTGCTGTTTCATGCTCTATCTCCCTCCCTCCCACTGTCTCAGGTGCAGAAAGTTTTCAAGGGAGAGAGGAAAGGAAGAGGAAAATGGAAGCTGAGGAGAGCTGGTCCTGTCCCTCTTGTTGGTAAAGAGGGGGCATCCAGAAAGAGGTAAGGAGATAGTTTTATTTTAATTCAAGAAGGAGTGCCTGGTGGCGAAGCTGGTGTGCTCTGTCACACTACAGACCCCTCCCTGTGTGTGTGTGTGTGCGTGCGTGCGTCTGCAGGGGGTATCTGTCCCATCCATAGATATCAGGGGTACTGCAGCTGCTGCTGCTGTTCAAACTTTTGCTTTAGGCCCATTCCTTTGATGTTAATAAGCGTTTCTAGTACAATCTTTTTCGCTCTGTTCACCCACATCTTTACATTACCTCGTGTGTGTGTGTGTGTGTGTGTGTGTGTATGTGTATGTGTGTGTACGTGTGTATAGCATGTGTTTGAAACACTATACTGTATCTGCATAGAAAAAAAGCCTTCTTTTAGTAATGTACAGTTCAAATACTGTATGAACATGACCCCATCTCATCTCATCCCCCTGACTCTGGATACAAAACATTCATGTATTCGTTTGCAACTTTTCATACAATTTGCTTGCACCATTTCAGAGAAATTAAATATTTAAAATGGAAATAAATTGGTAACTGCAGTAACAAACAACACTGTACATGCTAATAGTACATCCATGTAAGCAGTACATACATGCTCAGGAGTTGTTTTTTTGGATCGGTATATACTTGTCATTATCCACTTCAACCATTTTAATTCCCCCCTTTTAAATTATTGTACTGGTTGATGTGTATGTATATATATATATATATATATATATAGATATATATCTATATATCTATATATATATATATCTTATACTATATTAGTGAAAGCACTGTATGTTTGCCTGCCTGCCTGCATGCATGCCTGCCTGCTGGATGTCCGGTGTCCCTAGCGGCAATCTCATTGGTCCCTTGGCCCGCCCGCCCCCGCACACCTCTCATTGGCCTCACACACTCACACCACCCCCTTGGCCCGCCCCCCACACCTCTCATTGGCCTGAGGCGGAGTGACGGGCCAAAGGTCCAAAAAAATAAATAAAACACACACACACACACACACACACACAAACACACACACACACACACACACCTCTCTCCCCTCTCCAAATCACCTTTTCCCCCTCCCCAGCGGCATCACCTCTTCCCCCTCCCCAGCGGCATCACCTCTTCCCCCTCCCCAGCGGCATCACCTCTTCCCCCTCCCCAGCGGCATCACCTCTTCCCCCTCCCCAGCGGCATCACCTCTTCCCCCTCCCCAGCGGCATCACCTCTTCCCCCTCCCCAGCGGCATCACCTCTTCCCCCTCCCCAGCGGCATCACCTCTTCCCCCTCCCCAGCGGCATCACCTCTTCCCCCTCCCCAGCGGCATCACCTCTTCCCCCTCCCCAGCGGCATCACCTCTTCCCCCTCCCCAGCGGCATCACCTCTCCCCCTCCCCAGCGGCATCACCTCTCCCCCTCCCCGCTCCAAATCACCTTTCCCCCTCCCCAGCGGCAACACCTCTCCCCCCTCACCGCTCCAAATCACCTCTCCCCCTCACCGCTCCAAATCACCTCTCCCCGCTCCAAATCACCTCTCCCCGCTCCAAATCACCTCTCCCCGCTCCAAATCACCTCTCCCCCCTCCCCGCTCCAAATCACCTCGCTTCCCGCAGCTGCCACGCGGCGCGTAAGATGGCGGACCCCCTTCCTCCCTCGCGGCGCCGAGTCAGACGGTGGCGGCGCCCGGAAGTACAGGTAGGTGTCGCTCCCCACCTCCGGCGCCAAACGGAACTGAGAAAGGGCGCATCAACTGAGGTGTGTGTGTGTGTGTGTGTGTGTGTGTGTGTGTGTGTGTGTGTGTGTGTGTGTGTGTGTGTGTGTGTGTGTGTGTCACTGTCCACTGCCCCCCCCTCCTATCCACTGCCCCCCCCTCCTATCCACTGCCCCCCCCTCCTGTCCACTGCCCCCCCTCCTGTCCACTGCCCCCCCCTCCTGTCCACTGCGTCCCCCCTCCTGTCCACTGCGTCCCCCCTCCTGTCCCCCCTCCTGTCCACTGCCCCCCCCTCCTGTCCACTGCCCCCCCCTCCTGTCCACTGCCCCCCCCTCCTGTCCACTGCCCCCCCCTCCTGTCCACTGCCCCCCCCTCCTGTCCACTGCCCCCCCCTCCTGTCCACTGCCCCCTCCCTCCTGTCCACTGCCCCCCCCCTCCTGTCCACTGCCCCCCCTCCTGTCCACTGCCCCCCCCTCCTGTCCACTGCCCCCCCCCTCCTGTCCACTGCCCCCCCCCTCCTGTCCACTGCCCCCCCCTCCTGTCCACTGCCCCCCCCTCCTGTCCACTGCCCCCCCCCTCCTGTCCACTGCCCCCCCCCTCCTGTCCACTGCCCCCCCCTCCTGTCCACTGCCCCCCCCCTCCTGTCCACTGCCCCCCCCTCCTGTCCACTGCCCCCTCCCTCCTGTCCACTGCCCCCCCCTCCTGTCCACTGCCCCCCCCCTCCTGTCCACTGCCCCCCCCTCCTGTCCACTGCCCCCCCCCTCCTGTCCACTGCCCCCCCCCTCCTGTCCACTGCCCCCCCCCTCCTGTCCACTGCCCCCCCCCTCCTGTCCACTGCCCCCCCCTCCTGTCCACTGCCCCCCCCTCCTGTCCACTGCCCCCCCCCCTCCTGTCCACTGCCCCCCCCCTCCTGTCCACTGCCCCCCCCTCCTGTCCACTGCCCCCCCCTCCTGTCCACTGCCCCCCCCCCTCCTGTCCACTGCCCCCCCCTCCTGTCCACTGCCCCCCCCCTCCTGTCCACTGCCCCCCCCTCCTGTCCACTGCCCCCCCCCTCCTGTCCACTGCCCCCCCCCCTCCTGTCCACTGCCCCCCCCCCTCCTGTCCACTGCCCCCCCCCCTCCTTTCCACTGCCCCCCCCCTCCTGTCCACTGCAGGAAATGCAGGGGGACGAATCCATGCCTTTGAGGCGCCCCCCCCCTCCCTTTGACGCCCCCCCCCTCCCTTTGACGCCCCCCCCCCTCCCTTTGACGCCCCCCCCCTCCCTTTGACGCCCCCCCCCCCTCCCTTTGACGCCCCCCCCCTCCCTTTGACGCCCCCCCTCCCTTTGACGCCCCCCCCCCCCCCTTTGACGCCCCCCCCCTCCCTTTGAGGCCCCCCCCCTCCCTTTGACGGCCCCCCCCTCCCTTTGACGCCCCCCCCCTCCCTTTGACGCCCCCCCCCCGCCTTTGACACCCCCCCCTGCCTTTGACGCCCCGCGCGCACACACTGACTGACTGCCGCACGCACGCACACACTGACTGACGCGCACACAAAGCCTGACTGACGCACGCACACACTGACTGAGGCACACACTGACTGTGTGTGCGTCAGTCAGTCTGTGTGTGTTTGTGTTTCTGCCTCAGACTCACTGACGCGCGAGCAAACACACAGTGACTGACGCACACACGCTACATGAAGCTGTAAAGGAGGGAGGGAGGGGGGGGACTGGATTGATGTGAATGGGGGACAAACAGAGAGAGGGGGGAGGAGAGAGAGGAACGGGAACATTACATCCCGGGCAACGCCGGGTCTCTCAGCTAGTATATATATATTTCAACCATTATCACCTACAGTACAGTAGCATACAGTGCTCCCACTGCAGCAAGGGATTCTGGGAAATGACATGCAATGTTTACTCGCTCATCCCACGACGTGGCGGTATCAAATATAGCGTTTTCCCAGTTATTATATCCCTGCAGGATGTAGGATAATCCCAGCCAAACCCACATACTTACTACATTCCCGTTATGTCACATGTATTATTTCCTGTGAAGGAAGCGCTATGTATATTCCCATTATGGTCACAAATTGGACGATACTGTATTTCCATTATGTCTCCTATTATTTTCCCATGATATCTCATAGAATACTGTCATCCAAAACCACATCATTATTGAATGATTGAAAATGATGCCTCCGTTTTATGTCAAGATTGTCTTGACACTTAGACCCCCAAGATTTCAATAGCGCCTCACTTAAAAGATGACATTATTTTTGATTCAAATGAACTTTTATGGTGCAGAAGCCGCATGGTGCCTGTGCCTACAGTGTATGTATTTGTCAGTGTGTCTCTATCTGCATTTCTGTCTCTTGCTGGCCGCCAGCCTGTGTGATGATGTCAGCCTGTCTGTGATGTAAGAGAGACATTGTGATATCATCACATACTGTAGGCAGGATGGCAGGTGTAAAGCTTCTAAAAGAGAGAGGGAGGGAGAGAGGTAGAGGAGAGAGAGGGAGAAAGAGGGAGAGAGAGAGCAAGCAGCTCCTCCCTCCCATGCAAATGACTGGAGGCAGAGGAGTAGAGGGACAGAAGCCTGTGCTGCTTGTAATGGGACAGGATTTGGGGTGCTGTTTCATGCTCTATCTCCCTCCCTCCCACTGTCTCAGGTGCAGAAAGTTTTCAAGGGAGAGAGGAAAGGAAGAGGAAAATGGAAGCTGAGGAGAGCTGGTCCTGTCCCTCTTGTTGGTAAAGAGGGGGCATCCAGAAAGAGGTAAGGAGATAGTTTTATTTTAATTCAAGAAGGAGTGCCTGGTGGCGAAGCTGGTGTGCTCTGTCACACTACAGACCCCTCCCTGTGTGTGTGTGTGCGTGCGTGCGTCTGCAGGGGGTATCTGTCCCATCCATAGATATCAGGGGTACTGCAGCTGCTGCTGCTGTTCAAACTTTTGCTTTAGGCCCATTCCTTTGATGTTAATAAGCGTTTCTAGTACAATCTTTTTCGCTCTGTTCACCCACATCTTTACATTACCTCGTGTGTGTGTGTGTGTGTGTGTGTGTGTGTATGTGTATGTGTGTGTACGTGTGTATAGCATGTGTTTGAAACACTATACTGTATCTGCATAGAAAAAAAGCCTTCTTTTAGTAATGTACAGTTCAAATACTGTATGAACATGACCCCATCTCATCTCATCCCCCTGACTCTGGATACAAAACATTCATGTATTCGTTTGCAACTTTTCATACAATTTGCTTGCACCATTTCAGAGAAATTAAATATTTAAAATGGAAATAAATTGGTAACTGCAGTAACAAACAACACTGTACATGCTAATAGTACATCCATGTAAGCAGTACATACATGCTCAGGAGTTGTTTTTTTGGATCGGTATATACTTGTCATTATCCACTTCAACCATTTTAATTCCCCCCTTTTAAATTATTGTACTGGTTGATGTGTATGTATATATATATATATATATATATATATATAGATATATATCTATATATCTATATATATATATATATATATATATATTTCAACCATTATCACCTACAGTACAGTAGCATACAGTGCTCCCACTGCAGCAAGGGATTCTGGGAAATGACATGCAATGTTTACTCGCTCATCCCACAACGTGGCGGTATCAAATATAGCGTTTTCCCAGTTATTATATCCCTGCAGGATGTAGGATAATCCCAGCCAAACCCACATACTTACTACATTCCCGTTATGTCACATGTATTATTTCCTGTGAAGGAAGCGCTATGTATATTCCCATTATGGTCACAAATTGGACGATACTGTATTTCCATTATGTCTCCTATTATTTTCCCATGATATCTCATAGAATACTGTCATCCAAAACCACATCATTATTGAATGATTGAAAATGATGCCTCCGTTTTATGTCAAGATTGTCTTGACACTTAGACCCCCAAGATTTCAATAGCGCCTCACTTAAAAGATGACATTATTTTTGATTCAAATGAACTTTTATGGTGCAGAAGCCGCATGGTGCCTGTGCCTACAGTGTATGTATTTGTCAGTGTGTCTCTATCTGCATTTCTGTCTCTTGCTGGCCGCCAGCCTGTGTGATGATGTCAGCCTGTCTGTGATGTAAGAGAGACATTGTGATATCATCACATACTGTAGGCAGGATGGCAGGTGTAAAGCTTCTAAAAGAGAGAGGGAGGGAGAGAGGTAGAGGAGAGAGAGGGAGAAAGAGGGAGAGAGAGAGCAAGCAGCTCCTCCCTCCCATGCAAATGACTGGAGGCAGAGGAGTAGAGGGACAGAAGCCTGTGCTGCTTGTAATGGGACAGGATTTGGGGTGCTGTTTCATGCTCTATCTCTTTCCCTCCCACTGTCTCAGGTGCAGAAAGTTTTCAAGGGAGAGAGGAAAGGAAGAGGAAAATGGAAGCTGAGGAGAGCTGGTCCTGTCCCTCTTGTTGGTAAAGAGGGGGCATCCAGAAAGAGGTAAGGAGATAGTTTTATTTTAATTCAAGAAGGAGTGCCTGGTGGCGAAGCTGGTGTGCTCTGTCACACTACAGACCCCTCCCTGTGTGTGTGTGTGTGTGCGTGCGTGCGTGCGTGCGTCTGCAGGGGGTATCTGTCCCATCCATAGATATCAGGGGTACTGCAGCTGCTGCTGCTGTTCAAACTTTTGCTTTAGGCCCATTCCTTTGATGTTAATAAGCGTTTCTAGTACAATCTTTTTCGCTCTGTTCACCCACATCTTTACATTACCTCGTGTGTGTGTGTGTGTGTGTGTGTGTATGTGTATGTGTGTGTACGTGTGTATAGCATGTGTTTGAAACACTATACTGTATCTGCATAGAAAAAAAGCCTTCTTTTAGTAATGTACAGTTCAAATACTGTATGAACATGACCCCATCTCATCTCATCCCCCTGACTCTGGATACAAAACATTCATGTATTCGTTTGCAACTTTTCATACAATTTGCTTGCACCATTTCAGAGAAATTAAATATTTAAAATGGAAATAAATTGGTAACTGCAGTAACAAACAACACTGTACATGCTAATAGTACATCCATGTAAGCAGTACATACATGCTCAGGAGTTGTTTTTTTGGATCGGTATATACTTGTCATTATCCACTTCAACCATTTTAATTCCCCCCTTTTAAATTATTGTACTGGTTGATGTGTATGTATATATATATATATATATATATATATATATATATATATATAGATATATATATATATATAGATATATTCTATATATCTATATATATATATTTCAACCATTATCACCTACAGTACAGTAGCATACAGTGCTCCCACTGCAGCAAGGGATTCTGGGAAATGACATGCAATGTTTACTCGCTCATCCCACAACGTGGCGGTATCAAATATAGCGTTTTCCCAGTTATTATATCCCTGCAGGATGTAGGATAATCCCAGCCAAACCCACATACTTACTACATTCCCGTTATGTCACATGTATTATTTCCTGTGAAGGAAGCGCTATGTATATTCCCATTATGGTCACAAATTGGACGATACTGTATTTCCATTATGTCTCCTATTATTTTCCCATGATATCTCATAGAATACTGTCATCCAAAACCACATCATTATTGAATGATTGAAAATGATGCCTCCGTTTTATGTCAAGATTGTCTTGACACTTAGACCCCCAAGATTTCAATAGCGCCTCACTTAAAAGATGACATTATTTTTGATTCAAATGAACTTTTATGGTGCAGAAGCCGCATGGTGCCTGTGCCTACAGTGTATGTATTTGTCAGTGTGTCTCTATCTGCATTTCTGTCTCTTGCTGGCCGCCAGCCTGTGTGATGATGTCAGCCTGTCTGTGATGTAAGAGAGACATTGTGATATCATCACATACTGTAGGCAGGATGGCAGGTGTAAAGCTTCTAAAAGAGAGAGGGAGGGAGAGAGGTAGAGGAGAGAGAGGGAGAAAGAGGGAGAGAGAGAGCAAGCAGCTCCTCCCTCCCATGCAAATGACTGGAGGCAGAGGAGTAGAGGGACAGAAGCCTGTGCTGCTTGTAATGGGACAGGATTTGGGGTGCTGTTTCATGCTCTATCTCCCTCCCTCCCACTGTCTCAGGTGCAGAAAGTTTTCAAGGGAGAGAGGAAAGGAAGAGGAAAATGGAAGCTGAGGAGAGCTGGTCCTGTCCCTCTTGTTGGTAAAGAGGGGGCATCCAGAAAGAGGTAAGGAGATAGTTTTATTTTAATTCAAGAAGGAGTGCCTGGTGGCGAAGCTGGTGTGCTCTGTCACACTACAGACCCCTCCCTGTGTGTGTGTGTGTGTGCGTGCGTGCGTGCGTGCGTCTGCAGGGGGTATCTGTCCCATCCATAGATATCAGGGGTACTGCAGCTGCTGCTGCTGTTCAAACTTTTGCTTTAGGCCCATTCCTTTGATGTTAATAAGCGTTTCTAGTACAATCTTTTTCGCTCTGTTCACCCACATCTTTCCATTACCTCGTGTGTGTGTGTGTGTGTGTGTGTGTGTGTGTATGTGTATGTGTGTGTACGTGTGTATAGCATGTGTTTGAAACACTATACTGTATCTGCATAGAAAAAAAGCCTTCTTTTAGTAATGTACAGTTCAAATACTGTATGAACATGACCCCATCTCATCTCATCCCCCTGACTCTGGATACAAAACATTCATGTATTCGTTTGCAACTTTTCATACAATTTGCTTGCACCATTTCAGAGAAATTAAATATTTAAAATGGAAATAAATTGGTAACTGCAGTAACAAACAACACTGTACATGCTAATAGTACATCCATGTAAGCAGTACATACATGCTCAGGAGTTGTTTTTTTGGATCGGTATATACTTGTCATTATCCACTTCAACCATTTTAATTCCCCCCTTTTAAATTATTGTACTGGTTGATGTGTATGTATATATATATATATATATATATATATATATATATATATATATATATATATATATATATATATATATATATATATATAGATATATTCTATATATCTATATATATATATATATATATATATATTTCAACCATTATCACCTACAGTACAGTAGCATACAGTGCTCCCACTGCAGCAAGGGATTCTGGGAAATGACATGCAATGTTTACTCGCTCATCCCACGACGTGGCGGTATCAAATATAGCGTTTTCCCAGTTATTATATCCCTGCAGGATGTAGGATAATCCCAGCCAAACCCACATACTTACTACATTCCCGTTATGTCACATGTATTATTTCCTGTGAAGGAAGCGCTATGTATATTCCCATTATGGTCACAAATTGGACGATACTGTATTTCCATTATGTCTCCTATTATTTTCCCATGATATCTCATAGAATACTGTCATCCAAAACCACATCATTATTGAATGATTGAAAATGATGCCTCCGTTTTATGTCAAGATTGTCTTGACACTTAGACCCCCAAGATTTCAATAGCGCCTCACTTAAAAGATGACATTATTTTTGATTCAAATGAACTTTTATGGTGCAGAAGCCGCATGGTGCCTGTGCCTACAGTGTATGTATTTGTCAGTGTGTCTCTATCTGCATTTCTGTCTCTTGCTGGCCGCCAGCCTGTGTGATGATGTCAGCCTGTCTGTGATGTAAGAGAGACATTGTGATATCATCACATACTGTAGGCAGGATGGCAGGTGTAAAGCTTCTAAAAGAGAGAGGGAGGGAGAGAGGTAGAGGAGAGAGAGGGAGAAAGAGGGAGAGAGAGAGCAAGCAGCTCCTCCCTCCCATGCAAATGACTGGAGGCAGAGGAGTAGAGGAACAGAAGCCTGTGCTGCTTGTAATGGGACAGGATTTGGGGTGCTGTTTCATGCTCTATCTCCCTCCCTCCCACTGTCTCAGGTGCAGAAAGTTTTCAAGGGAGAGAGGAAAGGAAGAGGAAAATGGAAGCTGAGGAGAGCTGGTCCTGTCCCTCTTGTTGGTAAAGAGGGGGCATCCAGAAAGAGGTAAGGAGATAGTTTTATTTTAATTCAAGAAGGAGTGCCTGGTGGCGAAGCTGGTGTGCTCTGTCACACTACAGACCCCTCCCTGTGTGTGTGTGTGCGTGCGTGCGTGCGTGCGTGCGTCTGCAGGGGGTATCTGTCCCATCCATAGATATCAGGGGTACTGCAGCTGCTGCTGCTGTTCAAACTTTTGCTTTAGGCCCATTCCTTTGATGTTAATAAGCGTTTCTAGTACAATCTTTTTCGCTCTGTTCACCCACATCTTTACATTACCTCGTGTGTGTGTGTGTGTGTGTGTGTGTGTGTATGTGTATGTGTGTGTACGTGTGTATAGCATGTGTTTGAAACACTATACTGTATCTGCATAGAAAAAAAGCCTTCTTTTAGTAATGTACAGTTCAAATACTGTATGAACATGACCCCATCTCATCTCATCCCCCTGACTCTGGATACAAAACATTCATGTATTCGTTTGCAACTTTTCATACAATTTGCTTGCACCATTTCAGAGAAATTAAATATTTAAAATGGAAATAAATTGGTAACTGCAGTAACAAACAACACTGTACATGCTAATAGTACATCCATGTAAGCAGTACATACATGCTCAGGAGTTGTTTTTTTGGATCGGTATATACTTGTCATTATCCACTTCAACCATTTTAATTCCCCCCTTTTAAATTATTGTACTGGTTGATGTGTATGTATATATATATATATATATATATATATATATATATATATAGATATATATCTATATATCTATATATATATATATATATATATATTTCAACCATTATCACCTACAGTACAGTAGCATACAGTGCTCCCACTGCAGCAAGGGATTCTGGGAAATGACATGCAATGTTTACTCGCTCATCCCACAACGTGGCGGTATCAAATATAGCGTTTTCCCAGTTATTATATCCCTGCAGGATGTAGGATAATCCCAGCCAAACCCACATACTTACTACATTCCCGTTATGTCACATGTATTATTTCCTGTGAAGGAAGCGCTATGTATATTCCCATTATGGTCACAAATTGGACGATACTGTATTTCCATTATGTCTCCTATTATTTTCCCATGATATCTCATAGAATACTGTCATCCAAAACCACATCATTATTGAATGATTGAAAATGATGCCTCCGTTTTATGTCAAGATTGTCTTGACACTTAGACCCCCAAGATTTCAATAGCGCCTCACTTAAAAGATGACATTATTTTTGATTCAAATGAACTTTTATGGTGCAGAAGCCGCATGGTGCCTGTGCCTACAGTGTATGTATTTGTCAGTGTGTCTCTATCTGCATTTCTGTCTCTTGCTGGCCGCCAGCCTGTGTGATGATGTCAGCCTGTCTGTGATGTAAGAGAGACATTGTGATATCATCACATACTGTAGGCAGGATGGCAGGTGTAAAGCTTCTAAAAGAGAGAGGGAGGGAGAGAGGTAGAGGAGAGAGAGGGAGAAAGAGGGAGAGAGAGAGCAAGCAGCTCCTCCCTCCCATGCAAATGACTGGAGGCAGAGGAGTAGAGGGACAGAAGCCTGTGCTGCTTGTAATGGGACAGGATTTGGGGTGCTGTTTCATGCTCTATCTCCCTCCCTCCCACTGTCTCAGGTGCAGAAAGTTTTCAAGGGAGAGAGGAAAGGAAGAGGAAAATGGAAGCTGAGGAGAGCTGGTCCTGTCCCTCTTGTTGGTAAAGAGGGGGCATCCAGAAAGAGGTAAGGAGATAGTTTTATTTTAATTCAAGAAGGAGTGCCTGGTGGCGAAGCTGGTGTGCTCTGTCACACTACAGACCCCTCCCTGTGTGTGTGTGTGTGTGCGTGCGTGCGTGCGTGCGTGCGTCTGCAGGGGGTATCTGTCCCATCCATAGATATCAGGGGTACTGCAGCTGCTGCTGCTGTTCAAACTTTTGCTTTAGGCCCATTCCTTTGATGTTAATAAGCGTTTCTAGTACAATCTTTTTCGCTCTGTTCACCCACATCTTTACATTACCTCGTGTGTGTGTGTGTGTGTGTGTGTGTATGTGTATGTGTGTGTACGTGTGTATAGCATGTGTTTGAAACACTAAACTGTATCTGCATAGAAAAAAAGCCTTCTTTTAGTAATGTACAGTTCAAATACTGTATGAACATGACCCCATCTCATCTCATCCCCCTGACTCTGGATACAAAACATTCATGTATTCGTTTGCAACTTTTCATACAATTTGCTTGCACCATTTCAGAGAAATTAAATATTTAAAATGGAAATAAATTGGTAACTGCAGTAACAAACAACACTGTACATGCTAATAGTACATCCATGTAAGCAGTACATACATGCTCAGGAGTTGTTTTTTTGGATCGGTATATACTTGTCATTATCCACTTCAACCATTTTAATTCCCCCCTTTTAAATTATTGTACTGGTTGATGTGTATGTATATATATATATATATATATATATACATATATATATATATATATATATATATATATAGATATATATCTATATATCTATATATATATATATATATATATATATATTTCAACCATTATCACCTACAGTACAGTAGCATACAGTGCTCCCACTGCAGCAAGGGATTCTGGGAAATGACATGCAATGTTTACTCGCTCATCCCACGACGTGGCGGTATCAAATATAGCGTTTTCCCAGTTATTATATCCCTGCAGGATGTAGGATAATCCCAGCCAAACCCACATACTTACTACATTCCCGTTATGTCACATGTATTATTTCCTGTGAAGGAAGCGCTATGTATATTCCCATTATGGTCACAAATTGGACGATACTGTATTTCCATTATGTCTCCTATTATTTTCCCATGATATCTCATAGAATACTGTCATCCAAAACCACATCATTATTGAATGATTGAAAATGATGCCTCCGTTTTATGTCAAGATTGTCTTGACACTTAGACCCCCAAGATTTCAATAGCGCCTCACTTAAAAGATGACATTATTTTTGATTCAAATGAACTTTTATGGTGCAGAAGCCGCATGGTGCCTGTGCCTACAGTGTATGTATTTGTAGTGTGTCTCTATCTGCATTTCTGTCTCTTGCTGGCCGCCAGCCTGTGTGATGATGTCAGCCTGTCTGTGATGTAAGAGAGACATTGTGATATCATCACATACTGTAGGCAGGATGGCAGGTGTAAAGCTTCTAAAAGAGAGAGGGAGGGAGAGAGGTAGAGGAGAGAGAGGGAGAAAGAGGGAGAGAGAGAGCAAGCAGCTCCTCCCTCCCATGCAAATGACTGGAGGCAGAGGAGTAGAGGGACAGAAGCCTGTGCTGCTTGTAATGGGACAGGATTTGGGGTGCTGTTTCATGCTCTATCTCCCTCCCTCCCACTGTCTCAGGTGCAGAAAGTTTTCAAGGGAGAGAGGAAAGGAAGAGGAAAATGGAAGCTGAGGAGAGCTGGTCCTGTCCCTCTTGTTGGTAAAGAGGGGGCATCCAGAAAGAGGTAAGGAGATAGTTTTATTTTAATTCAAGAAGGAGTGCCTGGTGGCGAAGCTGGTGTGCTCTGTCACACTACAGACCCCTCCCTGTGTGTGTGTGTGCGTGCGTGCGTGCGTGCGTGCGTCTGCAGGGGGTATCTGTCCCATCCATAGATATCAGGGGTACTGCAGCTGCTGCTGCTGTTCAAACTTTTGCTTTAGGCCCATTCCTTTGATGTTAATAAGCGTTTCTAGTACAATCTTTTTCGCTCTGTTCACCCACATCTTTACATTACCTCGTGTGTGTGTGTGTGTGTGTGTGTATGTGTATGTGTGTGTACGTGTGTATAGCATGTGTTTGAAACACTATACTGTATCTGCATAGAAAAAAAGCCTTCTTTTAGTAATGTACAGTTCAAATACTGTATGAACATGACCCCATCTCATCTCATCCCCCTGACTCTGGATACAAAACATTCATGTATTCGTTTGCAACTTTTCATACAATTTGCTTGCACCATTTCAGAGAAATTAAATATTTAAAATGGAAATAAATTGGTAACTGCAGTAACAAACAACACTGTACATGCTAATAGTACATCCATGTAAGCAGTACATACATGCTCAGGAGTTGTTTTTTTGGATCGGTATATACTTGTCATTATCCACTTCAACCATTTTAATTCCCCCCTTTTAAATTATTGTACTGGTTGATGTGTATGTATATATATATATATATATATATATATATATATATATATAGATATATATCTATATATCTATATATATATATATATATATATATTTCAACCATTATCACCTACAGTACAGTAGCATACAGTGCTCCCACTGCAGCAAGGGATTCTGGGAAATGACATGCAATGTTTACTCGCTCATCCCACAACGTGGCGGTATCAAATATAGCGTTTTCCCAGTTATTATATCCCTGCAGGATGTAGGATAATCCCAGCCAAACCCACATACTTACTACATTCCCGTTATGTCACATGTATTATTTCCTGTGAAGGAAGCGCTATGTATATTCCCATTATGGTCACAAATTGGACGATACTGTATTTCCATTATGTCTCCTATTATTTTCCCATGATATCTCATAGAATACTGTCATCCAAAACCACATCATTATTGAATGATTGAAAATGATGCCTCCGTTTTATGTCAAGATTGTCTTGACACTTAGACCCCCAAGATTTCAATAGCGCCTCACTTAAAAGATGACATTATTTTTGATTCAAATGAACTTTTATGGTGCAGAAGCCGCATGGTGCCTGTGCCTACAGTGTATGTATTTGTCAGTGTGTCTCTATCTGCATTTCTGTCTCTTGCTGGCCGCCAGCCTGTGTGATGATGTCAGCCTGTCTGTGATGTAAGAGAGACATTGTGATATCATCACATACTGTAGGCAGGATGGCAGGTGTAAAGCTTCTAAAAGAGAGAGGGAGGGAGAGAGGTAGAGGAGAGAGAGGGAGAAAGAGGGAGAGAGAGAGCAAGCAGCTCCTCCCTCCCATGCAAATGACTGGAGGCAGAGGAGTAGAGGGACAGAAGCCTGTGCTGCTTGTAATGGGACAGGATTTGGGGTGCTGTTTCATGCTCTATCTCCCTCCCTCCCACTGTCTCAGGTGCAGAAAGTTTTCAAGGGAGAGAGGAAAGGAAGAGGAAAATGGAAGCTGAGGAGAGCTGGTCCTGTCCCTCTTGTTGGTAAAGAGGGGGCATCCAGAAAGAGGTAAGGAGATAGTTTTATTTTAATTCAAGAAGGAGTGCCTGGTGGCGAAGCTGGTGTGCTCTGTCACACTACAGACCCCTCCCTGTGTGTGTGTGTGTGTGCGTGCGTGCGTGCGTGCGTGCGTGCGTCTGCAGGGGGTATCTGTCCCATCCATAGATATCAGGGGTACTGCAGCTGCTGCTGCTGTTCAAACTTTTGCTTTAGGCCCATTCCTTTGATGTTAATAAGCGTTTCTAGTACAATCTTTTTCGCTCTGTTCACCCACATCTTTACATTACCTCGTGTGTGTGTGTGTGTGTGTGTGTGTATGTGTATGTGTGTGTACGTGTGTATAGCATGTGTTTGAAACACTATACTGTATCTGCATAGAAAAAAAGCCTTCTTTTAGTAATGTACAGTTCAAATACTGTATGAACATGACCCCATCTCATCTCATCCCCCTGACTCTGGATACAAAACATTCATGTATTCGTTTGCAACTTTTCATACAATTTGCTTGCACCATTTCAGAGAAATTAAATATTTAAAATGGAAATAAATTGGTAACTGCAGTAACAAACAACACTGTACATGCTAATAGTACATCCATGTAAGCAGTACATACATGCTCAGGAGTTGTTTTTTTGGATCGGTATATACTTGTCATTATCCACTTCAACCATTTTAATTCCCCCCTTTTAAATTATTGTACTGGTTGATGTGTATGTATATATATATATATATATATATACATATATATATATATATATATATATATATATATATAGATATATATCTATATATCTATATATATATATATATATATATATTTCAACCATTATCACCTACAGTACAGTAGCATACAGTGCTCCCACTGCAGCAAGGGATTCTGGGAAATGACATGCAATGTTTACTCGCTCATCCCACGACGTGGCGGTATCAAATATAGCGTTTTCCCAGTTATTATATCCCTGCAGGATGTAGGATAATCCCAGCCAAACCCACATACTTACTACATTCCCGTTATGTCACATGTATTATTTCCTGTGAAGGAAGCGCTATGTATATTCCCATTATGGTCACAAATTGGACGATACTGTATTTCCATTATGTCTCCTATTATTTTCCCATGATATCTCATAGAATACTGTCATCCAAAACCACATCATTATTGAATGATTGAAAATGATGCCTCCGTTTTATGTCAAGATTGTCTTGACACTTAGACCCCCAAGATTTCAATAGCGCCTCACTTAAAAGATGACATTATTTTTGATTCAAATGAACTTTTATGGTGCAGAAGCCGCATGGTGCCTGTGCCTACAGTGTATGTATTTGTCAGTGTGTCTCTATCTGCATTTCTGTCTCTTGCTGGCCGCCAGCCTGTGTGATGATGTCAGCCTGTCTGTGATGTAAGAGAGACATTGTGATATCATCACATACTGTAGGCAGGATGGCAGGTGTAAAGCTTCTAAAAGAGAGAGGGAGGGAGAGAGGTAGAGGAGAGAGAGGGAGAAAGAGGGAGAGAGAGAGCAAGCAGCTCCTCCCTCCCATGCAAATGACTGGAGGCAGAGGAGTAGAGGAACAGAAGCCTGTGCTGCTTGTAATGGGACAGGATTTGGGGTGCTGTTTCATGCTCTATCTCCCTCCCTCCCACTGTCTCAGGTGCAGAAAGTTTTCAAGGGAGAGAGGAAAGGAAGAGGAAAATGGAAGCTGAGGAGAGCTGGTCCTGTCCCTCTTGTTGGTAAAGAGGGGGCATCCAGAAAGAGGTAAGGAGATAGTTTTATTTTAATTCAAGAAGGAGTGCCTGGTGGCGAAGCTGGTGTGCTCTGTCACACTACAGACCCCTCCCTGTGTGTGTGTGTGCGTGCGTGCGTGCGTGCGTCTGCAGGGGGTATCTGTCCCATCCATAGATATCAGGGGTACTGCAGCTGCTGCTGCTGTTCAAACTTTTGCTTTAGGCCCATTCCTTTGATGTTAATAAGCGTTTCTAGTACAATCTTTTTCGCTCTGTTCACCCACATCTTTACATTACCTCGTGTGTGTGTGTGTGTGTGTGTGTATGTGTATGTGTGTGTACGTGTGTATAGCATGTGTTTGAAACACTATACTGTATCTGCATAGAAAAAAAGCCTTCTTTTAGTAATGTACAGTTCAAATACTGTATGAACATGACCCCATCTCATCTCATCCCCCTGACTCTGGATACAAAACATTCATGTATTCGTTTGCAACTTTTCATACAATTTGCTTGCACCATTTCAGAGAAATTAAATATTTAAAATGGAAATAAATTGGTAACTGCAGTAACAAACAACACTGTACATGCTAATAGTACATCCATGTAAGCAGTACATACATGCTCAGGAGTTGTTTTTTTGGATCGGTATATACTTGTCATTATCCACTTCAACCATTTTAACCCCCCCCTTTTAAATTATTGTACTGGTTGGTTGATGTGTATGTATATATATATATATATATATATATATATATATATATATATATATATATATAGATATATATCTATATATCTATATATATATATATATATATATATATATATTTCAACCATTATCACCTACAGTACAGTAGCATACAGTGCTCCCACTGCAGCAAGGGATTTTGGGAAATGACATGCAATGTTTACTCGCTCATCCCACGACGTGGCGGTATCAAATATAGCGTTTTCCCAGTTATTATATCCCTGCAGGATGTAGGATAATCCCAGCCAAACCCACATACTTACTACATTCCCGTTATGTCACATGTATTATTTCCTGTGAAGGAAGCGCTATGTATATTCCCATTATGGTCACAAATTGGACGATACTGTATTTCCATTATGTCTCCTATTATTTTCCCATGATATCTCATAGAATACTGTCATCCAAAACCACATCATTATTGAATGATTGAAAATGATGCCTCCGTTTTATGTCAAGATTGTCTTGACACTTAGACCCCCAAGATTTCAATAGCGCCTCACTTAAAAGATGACATTATTTTTGATTCAAATGAACTTTTATGGTGCAGAAGCCGCATGGTGCCTGTGCCTACAGTGTATGTATTTGTCAGTGTGTCTCTATCTGCATTTCTGTCTCTTGCTGGCCGCCAGCCTGTGTGATGATGTCAGCCTGTCTGTGATGTAAGAGAGACATTGTGATATCATCACATACTGTAGGCAGGATGGCAGGTGTAAAGCTTCTAAAAGAGAGAGGGAGGGAGAGAGGTAGAGGAGAGAGAGGGAGAAAGAGGGAGAGAGAGAGCAAGCAGCTCCTCCCTCCCATGCAAATGACTGGAGGCAGAGGAGTAGAGGGACAGAAGCCTGTGCTGCTTGTAATGGGACAGGATTTGGGGTGCTGTTTCATGCTCTATCTCCCTCCCTCCCACTGTCTCAGGTGCAGAAAGTTTTCAAGGGAGAGAGGAAAGGAAGAGGAAAATGGAAGCTGAGGAGAGCTGGTCCTGTCCCTCTTGTTGGTAAAGAGGGGGCATCCAGAAAGAGGTAAGGAGATAGTTTTATTTTAATTCAAGAAGGAGTGCCTGGTGGCGAAGCTGGTGTGCTCTGTCACACTACAGACCCCTCCCTGTGTGTGTGTGTGTGTGCGTGCGTGCGTGTGTGCGTGCGTCTGCAGGGGGTATCTGTCCCATCCATAGATATCAGGGGTACTGCAGCTGCTGCTGCTGTTCAAACTTTTGCTTTAGGCCCATTCCTTTGATGTTAATAAGCGTTTCTAGTACAATCTTTTTCGCTCTGTTCACCCACATCTTTACATTACCTCGTGTGTGTGTGTGTGTGTGTGTATGTGTATGTGTGTGTACGTGTGTATAGCATGTGTTTGAAACACTATACTGTATCTGCATAGAAAAAAAGCCTTCTTTTAGTAATGTACAGTTCAAATACTGTATGAACATGACCCCATCTCATCTCATCCCCCTGACTCTGGATACAAAACATTCATGTATTCGTTTGCAACTTTTCATACAATTTGCTTGCACCATTTCAGAGAAATTAAATATTTAAAATGGAAATAAATTGGTAACTGCAGTAACAAACAACACTGTACATGCTAATAGTACATCCATGTAAGCAGTACATACATGCTCAGGAGTTGTTTTTTTGGATCGGTATATACTTGTCATTATCCACTTCAACCATTTTAATTCCCCCCTTTTAAATTATTGTACTGGTTGATGTGTATGTATATATATATATATATATATATATATATATATATATAGATATATATCTATATATCTATATATATATATATATATATATATATTTCAACCATTATCACCTACAGTACAGTAGCATACAGTGCTCCCACTGCAGCAAGGGATTCTGGGAAATGACATGCAATGTTTACTCGCTCATCCCACAACGTGGCGGTATCAAATATAGCGTTTTCCCAGTTATTATATCCCTGCAGGATGTAGGATAATCCCAGCCAAACCCACATACTTACTACATTCCCGTTATGTCACATGTATTATTTCCTGTGAAGGAAGCGCTATGTATATTCCCATTATGGTCACAAATTGGACGATACTGTATTTCCATTATGTCTCCTATTATTTTCCCATGATATCTCATAGAATACTGTCATCCAAAACCACATCATTATTGAATGATTGAAAATGATGCCTCCGTTTTATGTCAAGATTGTCTTGACACTTAGACCCCCAAGATTTCAATAGCGCCTCACTTAAAAGATGACATTATTTTTGATTCAAATGAACTTTTATGGTGCAGAAGCCGCATGGTGCCTGTGCCTACAGTGTATGTATTTGTCAGTGTGTCTCTATCTGCATTTCTGTCTCTTGCTGGCCGCCAGCCTGTGTGATGATGTCAGCCTGTCTGTGATGTAAGAGAGACATTGTGATATCATCACATACTGTAGGCAGGATGGCAGGTGTAAAGCTTCTAAAAGAGAGAGGGAGGGAGAGAGGTAGAGGAGAGAGAGGGAGAAAGAGGGAGAGAGAGAGCAAGCAGCTCCTCCCTCCCATGCAAATGACTGGAGGCAGAGGAGTAGAGGGACAGAAGCCTGTGCTGCTTGTAATGGGACAGGATTTGGGGTGCTGTTTCATGCTCTATCTCCCTCCCTCCCACTGTCTCAGGTGCAGAAAGTTTTCAAGGGAGAGAGGAAAGGAAGAGGAAAATGGAAGCTGAGGAGAGCTGGTCCTGTCCCTCTTGTTGGTAAAGAGGGGGCATCCAGAAAGAGGTAAGGAGATAGTTTTATTTTAATTCAAGAAGGAGTGCCTGGTGGCGAAGCTGGTGTGCTCTGTCACACTACAGACCCCTCCCTGTGTGTGTGTGTGCGTGCGTGCGTGCGTGCGTCTGCAGGGGGTATCTGTCCCATCCATAGATATCAGGGGTACTGCAGCTGCTGCTGCTGTTCAAACTTTTGCTTTAGGCCCATTCCTTTGATGTTAATAAGCGTTTCTAGTACAATCTTTTTCGCTCTGTTCACCCACATCTTTACATTACCTCGTGTGTGTGTGTGTGTGTGTGTGTGTATGTGTATGTGTGTGTACGTGTGTATAGCATGTGTTTGAAACACTATACTGTATCTGCATAGAAAAAAAGCCTTCTTTTAGTAATGTACAGTTCAAATACTGTATGAACATGACCCCATCTCATCTCATCCCCCTGACTCTGGATACAAAACATTCATGTATTCGTTTGCAACTTTTCATACAATTTGCTTGCACCATTTCAGAGAAATTAAATATTTAAAATGGAAATAAATTGGTAACTGCAGTAACAAACAACACTGTACATGCTAATAGTACATCCATGTAAGCAGTACATACATGCTCAGGAGTTGTTTTTTTGGATCGGTATATACTTGTCATTATCCACTTCAACCATTTTAATTCCCCCCTTTTAAATTATTGTACTGGTTGATGTGTATGTATATATATATATATATATATATATATATATATATATATATATATATATAGATATATATCTATATATCTATATATATATATATATATATATATATTTCAACCATTATCACCTACAGTACAGTAGCATACAGTGCTCCCACTGCAGCAAGGGATTTTGGGAAATGACATGCAATGTTTACTCGCTCATCCCACGACGTGGCGGTATCAAATATCGCGTTTTCCCAGTTATTATATCCCTGCAGGATGTAGGATAATCCCAGCCAAACCCACATACTTACTACATTCCCGTTATGTCACATGTATTATTTCCTGTGAAGGAAGCGCTATGTATATTCCCATTATGGTCACAAATTGGACGATACTGTATTTCCATTATGTCTCCTATTATTTTCCCATGATATCTCATAGAATACTGTCATCCAAAACCACATCATTATTGAATGATTGAAAATGATGCCTCCGTTTTATGTCAAGATTGTCTTGACACTTAGACCCCCAAGATTTCAATAGCGCCTCACTTAAAAGATGACATTATTTTTGATTCAAATGAACTTTTATGGTGCAGAAGCCGCATGGTGCCTGTGCCTACAGTGTATGTATTTGTCAGTGTGTCTCTATCTGCATTTCTGTCTCTTGCTGGCCGCCAGCCTGTGTGATGATGTCAGCCTGTCTGTGATGTAAGAGAGACATTGTGATATCATCACATACTGTAGGCAGGATGGCAGGTGTAAAGCTTCTAAAAGAGAGAGGGAGGGAGAGAGGTAGAGGAGAGAGAGGGAGAAAGAGGGAGAGAGAGAGCAAGCAGCTCCTCCCTCCCATGCAAATGACTGGAGGCAGAGGAGTAGAGGGACAGAAGCCTGTGCTGCTTGTAATGGGACAGGATTTGGGGTGCTGTTTCATGCTCTATCTCCCTCCCTCCCACTGTCTCAGGTGCAGAAAGTTTTCAAGGGAGAGAGGAAAGGAAGAGGAAAATGGAAGCTGAGGAGAGCTGGTCCTGTCCCTCTTGTTGGTAAAGAGGGGGCATCCAGAAAGAGGTAAGGAGATAGTTTTATTTTAATTCAAGAAGGAGTGCCTGGTGGCGAAGCTGGTGTGCTCTGTCACACTACAGACCCCTCCCTGTGTGTGTGTGTGTGTGCGTGCGTGCGTGCGTGCGTGCGTGCGTCTGCAGGGGGTATCTGTCCCATCCATAGATATCAGGGGTACTGCAGCTGCTGCTGCTGTTCAAACTTTTGCTTTAGGCCCATTCCTTTGATGTTAATAAGCGTTTCTAGTACAATCTTTTTCGCTCTGTTCACCCACATCTTTACATTACCTCGTGTGTGTGTGTGTGTGTGTGTGTGTATGTGTATGTGTTTGTACGTGTGTATAGCATGTGTTTGAAACACTATACTGTATCTGCATAGAAAAAAAGCCTTCTTTTAGTAATGTACAGTTCAAATACTGTATGAACATGACCCCATCTCATCTCATCCCCCTGACTCTGGATACAAAACATTCATGTATTCGTTTGCAACTTTTCATACAATTTGCTTGCACCATTTCAGAGAAATTAAATATTTAAAATGGAAATAAATTGGTAACTGCAGTAACAAACAACACTGTACATGCTAATAGTACATCCATGTAAGCAGTACATACATGCTCAGGAGTTTTTTTTTGGATCGGTATATACTTGTCATTATCCACTTCAACCATTTTAATTCCCCCCTTTTAAATTATTGTACTGGTTGATGTGTATGTATATATATATATATATATATATATATATATATATATATATAGATATATATCTATATATCTATATATATATATATATATATATATATTTCAACCATTATCACCTACAGTACAGTTGCATACACTGCTCCCACTGCAGCAAGGGATTCTGGGAAATGACATGCAATGTTTACTCGCTCATCCCACAACGTGGCGGTATCAAATATAGCGTTTTCCCAGTTATTATATCCCTGCAGGATGTAGGATAATCCCAGCCAAACCCACATACTTACTACATTCCCGTTATGTCACATGTATTATTTCCTGTGAAGGAAGCGCTATGTATATTCCCATTATGGTCACAAATTGGACGATACTGTATTTCCATTATGTCTCCTATTATTTTCCCATGATATCTCATAGAATACTGTCATCCAAAACCACATCATTATTGAATGATTGAAAATGATGCCTCCGTTTTATGTCAAGATTGTCTTGACACTTAGACCCCCAAGATTTCAATAGCGCCTCACTTAAAAGATGACATTATTTTTGATTCAAATGAACTTTTATGGTGCAGAAGCCGCATGGTGCCTGTGCCTACAGTGTATGTATTTGTCAGTGTGTCTCTATCTGCATTTCTGTCTCTTGCTGGCCGCCAGCCTGTGTGATGATGTCAGCCTGTCTGTGATGTAAGAGAGACATTGTGATATCATCACATACTGTAGGCAGGATGGCAGGTGTAAAGCTTCTAAAAGAGAGAGGGAGGGAGAGAGGTAGAGGAGAGAGAGGGAGAAAGAGGGAGAGAGAGAGCAAGCAGCTCCTCCCTCCCATGCAAATGACTGGAGGCAGAGGAGTAGAGGGACAGAAGCCTGTGCTGCTTGTAATGGGACAGGATTTGGGGTGCTGTTTCATGCTCTATCTCCCTCCCTCCCACTGTCTCAGGTGCAGAAAGTTTTCAAGGGAGAGAGGAAAGGAAGAGGAAAATGGAAGCTGAGGAGAGCTGGTCCTGTCCCTCTTGTTGGTAAAGAGGGGGCATCCAGAAAGAGGTAAGGAGATAGTTTTATTTTAATTCAAGAAGGAGTGCCTGGTGGCGAAGCTGGTGTGCTCTGTCACACTACAGACCCCTCCCTGTGTGTGTGTGTGTGTGCGTGCGTGCGTGCGTGCGTGCGTCTGCAGGGGGTATCTGTCCCATCCATAGATATCAGGGGTACTGCAGCTGCTGCTGCTGTTCAAACTTTTGCTTTAGGCCCATTCCTTTGATGTTAATAAGCGTTTCTAGTACAATCTTTTTCGCTCTGTTCACCCACATCTTTACATTACCTCGTGTGTGTGTGTGTGTGTGTGTGTGTGTATGTGTATGTGTGTGTACGTGTGTATAGCATGTGTTTGAAACACTATACTGTATCTGCATAGAAAAAAAGCCTTCTTTTAGTAATGTACAGTTCAAATACTGTATGAACATGACCCCATCTCATCTCATCCCCCTGACTCTGGATACAAAACATTCATGTATTCGTTTGCAAATTTTCATACAATTTGCTTGCACCATTTCAGAGAAATTAAATATTTAAAATGGAAATAAATTGGTAACTGCAGTAACAAACAACACTGTACATGCTAATAGTACATCCATGTAAGCAGTACATACATGCTCAGGAGTTGTTTTTTTGGATCGGTATATACTTGTCATTATCCACTTCAACCATTTTAATTCCCCCCTTTTAAATTATTGTACTGGTTGATGTGTATGTATATATATATATATATATATATATATATATATATATAGATATATATCTATATATCTATATATATATATATATATATATATATTTCAACCATTATCACCTACAGTACAGTAGCATACAGTGCTCCCACTGCAGCAAGGGATTCTGGGAAATGACATGCAATGTTTACTCGCTCATCCCACGACGTGGCGGTATCAAATATAGCGTTTTCCCAGTTATTATATCCCTGCAGGATGTAGGATAATCCCAGCCAAACCCACATACTTACTACATTCCCGTTATGTCACATGTATTATTTCCTGTGAAGGAAGCGCTATGTATATTCCCATTATGGTCACAAATTGGACGATACTGTATTTCCATTATGTCTCCTATTATTTTCCCATGATATCTCATAGAATACTGTCATCCAAAACCACATCATTATTGAATGATTGAAAATGATGCCTCCGTTTTATGTCAAGATTGTCTTGACACTTAGACCCCCAAGATTTCAATAGCGCCTCACTTAAAAGATGACATTATTTTTGATTCAAATGAACTTTTATGGTGCAGAAGCCGCATGGTGCCTGTGCCTACAGTGTATGTATTTGTCAGTGTGTCTCTATCTGCATTTCTGTCTCTTGCTGGCCGCCAGCCTGTGTGATGATGTCAGCCTGTCTGTGATGTAAGAGAGACATTGTGATATCATCACATACTGTAGGCAGGATGGCAGGTGTAAAGCTTCTAAAAGAGAGAGGGAGGGAGAGAGGTAGAGGAGAGAGAGGGAGAAAGAGGGAGAGAGAGAGCAAGCAGCTCCTCCCTCCCATGCAAATGACTGGAGGCAGAGGAGTAGAGGAACAGAAGCCTGTGCTGCTTGTAATGGGACAGGATTTGGGGTGCTGTTTCATGCTCTATCTCCCTCCCTCCCACTGTCTCAGGTGCAGAAAGTTTTCAAGGGAGAGAGGAAAGGAAGAGGAAAATGGAAGCTGAGGAGAGCTGGTCCTGTCCCTCTTGTTGGTAAAGAGGGGGCATCCAGAAAGAGGTAAGGAGATAGTTTTATTTTAATTCAAGAAGGAGTGCCTGGTGGCGAAGCTGGTGTGCTCTGTCACACTACAGACCCCTCCCTGTGTGTGTGTGTGCGTGCGTGCGTGCGTGCGTGCGTCTGCAGGGGGTATCTGTCCCATCCATAGATATCAGGGGTACTGCAGCTGCTGCTGCTGTTCAAACTTTTGCTTTAGGCCCATTCCTTTGATGTTAATAAGCGTTTCTAGTACAATCTTTTTCGCTCTGTTCACCCACATCTTTACATTACCTCGTGTGTGTGTGTGTGTGTGTGTGTGTATGTGTATGTGTGTGTACGTGTGTATAGCATGTGTTTGAAACACTATACTGTATCTGCATAGAAAAAAAGCCTTCTTTTAGTAATGTACAGTTCAAATACTGTATGAACATGACCCCATCTCATCTCATCCCCCTGACTCTGGATACAAAACATTCATGTATTCGTTTGCAACTTTTCATACAATTTGCTTGCACCATTTCAGAGAAATTAAATATTTAAAATGGAAATAAATTGGTAACTGCAGTAACAAACAACACTGTACATGCTAATAGTACATCCATGTAAGCAGTACATACATGCTCAGGAGTTGTTTTTTTGGATCGGTATATACTTGTCATTATCCACTTCAACCATTTTAATTCCCCCCTTTTAAATTATTGTACTGGTTGATGTGTATGTATATATATATATATATATATATATATATATATATATATATATAGATATATATCTATATATCTATATATATATATATATATATATATATATATATATTTCAACCATTATCACCTACAGTACAGTAGCATACAGTGCTCCCACTGCAGCAAGGGATTCTGGGAAATGACATGCAATGTTTACTCGCTCATCCCACGACGTGGCGGTATCAAATATAGCGTTTTCCCAGTTATTATATCCCTGCAGGATGTAGGATAATCCCAGCCAAACCCACATACTTACTACATTCCCGTTATGTCACATGTATTATTTCCTGTGAAGGAAGCGCTATGTATATTCCCATTATGGTCACAAATTGGACGATACTGTATTTCCATTATGTCTCCTATTATTTTCCCATGATATCTCATAGAATACTGTCATCCAAAACCACATCATTATTGAATGATTGAAAATGATGCCTCCGTTTTATGTCAAGATTGTCTTGACACTTAGACCCCCAAGATTTCAATAGCGCCTCACTTAAAAGATGACATTATTTTTGATTCAAATGAACTTTTATGGTGCAGAAGCCGCATGGTGCCTGTGCCTACAGTGTATGTATTTGTCAGTGTGTCTCTATCTGCATTTCTGTCTCTTGCTGGCCGCCAGCCTGTGTGATGATGTCAGCCTGTCTGTGATGTAAGAGAGACATTGTGATATCATCACATACTGTAGGCAGGATGGCAGGTGTAAAGCTTCTAAAAGAGAGAGGGAGGGAGAGAGGTAGAGGAGAGAGAGGGAGAAAGAGGGAGAGAGAGAGCAAGCAGCTCCTCCCTCCCATGCAAATGACTGGAGGCAGAGGAGTAGAGGAACAGAAGCCTGTGCTGCTTGTAATGGGACAGGATTTGGGGTGCTGTTTCATGCTCTATCTCCCTCCCTCCCACTGTCTCAGGTGCAGAAAGTTTTCAAGGGAGAGAGGAAAGGAAGAGGAAAATGGAAGCTGAGGAGAGCTGGTCCTGTCCCTCTTGTTGGTAAAGAGGGGGCATCCAGAAAGAGGTAAGGAGATAGTTTTATTTTAATTCAAGAAGGAGTGCCTGGTGGCGAAGCTGGTGTGCTCTGTCACACTACAGACCCCTCCCTGTGTGTGTGTGTGCGTGCGTGCGTGCGTGCGTGCGTCTGCAGGGGGTATCTGTCCCATCCATAGATATCAGGGGTACTGCAGCTGCTGCTGCTGTTCAAACTTTTGCTTTAGGCCCATTCCTTTGATGTTAATAAGCGTTTCTAGTACAATCTTTTTCGCTCTGTTCACCCACATCTTTACATTACCTCGTGTGTGTGTGTGTGTGTGTGTGTGTGTGTATGTGTATGTGTGTGTACGTGTGTATAGCATGTGTTTGAAACACTATACTGTATCTGCATAGAAAAAAAGCCTTCTTTTAGTAATGTACAGTTCAAATACTGTATGAACATGACCCCATCTCATCTCATCCCCCTGACTCTGGATACAAAACATTCATGTATTCGTTTGCAACTTTTCATACAATTTGCTTGCACCATTTCAGAGAAATTAAATATTTAAAATGGAAATAAATTGGTAACTGCAGTAACAAACAACACTGTACATGCTAATAGTACATCCATGTAAGCAGTACATACATGCTCAGGAGTTGTTTTTTTGGATCGGTATATACTTGTCATTATCCACTTCAACCATTTTAATTCCCCCCTTTTAAATTATTGTACTGGTTGATGTGTATGTATATATATATATATATATATATATATATATATATATAGATATATATCTATATATATATATATATATATATATATATTTCAACCATTATCACCTACAGTACAGTAGCATACAGTGCTCCCACTGCAGCAAGGGATTCTGGGAAATGACATGCAATGTTTACTCGCTCATCCCACAACGTGGCGGTATCAAATATAGCGTTTTCCCAGTTATTATATCCCTGCAGGATGTAGGATAATCCCAGCCAAACCCACATACTTACTACATTCCCGTTATGTCACATGTATTATTTCCTGTGAAGGAAGCGCTATGTATATTCCCATTATGGTCACAAATTGGACGATACTGTATTTCCATTATGTCTCCTATTATTTTCCCATGATATCTCATAGAATACTGTCATCCAAAACCACATCATTATTGAATGATTGAAAATGATGCCTCCGTTTTATGTCAAGATTGTCTTGACACTTAGACCCCCAAGATTTCAATAGCGCCTCACTTAAAAGATGACATTATTTTTGATTCAAATGAACTTTTATGGTGCAGAAGCCGCATGGTGCCTGTGCCTACAGTGTATGTATTTGTCAGTGTGTCTCTATCTGCATTTCTGTCTCTTGCTGGCCGCCAGCCTGTGTGATGATGTCAGCCTGTCTGTGATGTAAGAGAGACATTGTGATATCATCACATACTGTAGGCAGGATGGCAGGTGTAAAGCTTCTAAAAGAGAGAGGGAGGGAGAGAGGTAGAGGAGAGAGAGGGAGAAAGAGGGAGAGAGAGAGCAAGCAGCTCCTCCCTCCCATGCAAATGACTGGAGGCAGAGGAGTAGAGGGACAGAAGCCTGTGCTGCTTGTAATGGGACAGGATTTGGGGTGCTGTTTCATGCTCTATCTCCCTCCCTCCCACTGTCTCAGGTGCAGAAAGTTTTCAAGGGAGAGAGGAAAGGAAGAGGAAAATGGAAGCTGAGGAGAGCTGGTCCTGTCCCTCTTGTTGGTAAAGAGGGGGCATCCAGAAAGAGGTAAGGAGATAGTTTTATTTTAATTCAAGAAGGAGTGCCTGGTGGCGAAGCTGGTGTGCTCTGTCACACTACAGACCCCTCCCTGTGTGTGTGTGTGTGTGCGTGCGTGCGTGCGTGCGTGCGTCTGCAGGGGGTATCTGTCCCATCCATAGATATCAGGGGTACTGCAGCTGCTGCTGCTGTTCAAACTTTTGCTTTAGGCCCATTCCTTTGATGTTAATAAGCGTTTCTAGTACAATCTTTTTCGCTCTGTTCACCCACATCTTTACATTACCTCGTGTGTGTGTGTGTGTGTGTGTGTATGTGTATGTGTGTGTACGTGTGTATAGCATGTGTTTGAAACACTATACTGTATCTGCATAGAAAAAAAGCCTTCTTTTAGTAATGTACAGTTCAAATACTGTATGAACATGACCCCATCTCATCTCATCCCCCTGACTCTGGATACAAAACATTCATGTATTCGTTTGCAACTTTTCATACAATTTGCTTGCACCATTTCAGAGAAATTAAATATTTAAAATGGAAATAAATTGGTAACTGCAGTAACAAACAACACTGTACATGCTAATAGTACATCCATGTAAGCAGTACATACATGCTCAGGAGTTGTTTTTTTGGATCGGTATATACTTGTCATTATCCACTTCAACCATTTTAATTCCCCCCTTTTAAATTATTGTACTGGTTGATGTGTATGTATATATATATATATATATATATATATATATATATATATATATATATATATATATATATATATAGATATATATCTATATATCTATATATATATATATATATATATATATTTCAACCATTATCACCTACAGTACAGTAGCATACAGTGCTCCCACTGCAGCAAGGGATTCTGGGAAATGACATGCAATGTTTACTCGCTCATCCCACGACGTGGCGGTATCAAATATAGCGTTTTCCCAGTTATTATATCCCTGCAGGATGTAGGATAATCCCAGCCAAACCCACATACTTACTACATTCCCGTTATGTCACATGTATTATTTCCTGTGAAGGAAGCGCTATGTATATTCCCATTATGGTCACAAATTGGACGATACTGTATTTCCATTATGTCTCCTATTATTTTCCCATGATATCTCATAGAATACTGTCATCCAAAACCACATCATTATTGAATGATTGAAAATGATGCCTCCGTTTTATGTCAAGATTGTCTTGACACTTAGACCCCCAAGATTTCAATAGCGCCTCACTTAAAAGATGACATTATTTTTGATTCAAATGAACTTTTATGGTGCAGAAGCCGCATGGTGCCTGTGCCTACAGTGTATGTATTTGTCAGTGTGTCTCTATCTGCATTTCTGTCTCTTGCTGGCCGCCAGCCTGTGTGATGATGTCAGCCTGTCTGTGATGTAAGAGAGACATTGTGATATCATCACATACTGTAGGCAGGATGGCAGGTGTAAAGCTTCTAAAAGAGAGAGGGAGGGAGAGAGGTAGAGGAGAGAGAGGGAGAAAGAGGGAGAGAGAGAGCAAGCAGCTCCTCCCTCCCATGCAAATGACTGGAGGCAGAGGAGTAGAGGGACAGAAGCCTGTGCTGCTTGTAATGGGACAGGATTTGGGGTGCTGTTTCATGCTCTATCTCCCTCCCTCCCACTGTCTCAGGTGCAGAAAGTTTTCAAGGGAGAGAGGAAAGGAAGAGGAAAATGGAAGCTGAGGAGAGCTGGTCCTGTCCCTCTTGTTGGTAAAGAGGGGGCATCCAGAAAGAGGTAAGGAGATAGTTTTATTTTAATTCAAGAAGGAGTGCCTGGTGGCGAAGCTGGTGTGCTCTGTCACACTACAGACCCCTCCCTGTGTGTGTGTGTGTGCGTGCGTGCGTCTGCAGGGGGTATCTGTCCCATCCATAGATATCAGGGGTACTGCAGCTGCTGCTGCTGTTCAAACTTTTGCTTTAGGCCCATTCCTTTGATGTTAATAAGCGTTTCTAGTACAATCTTTTTCGCTCTGTTCACCCACATCTTTACATTACCTCGTGTGTGTGTGTGTGTGTGTGTGTGTGTGTATGTGTATGTGTGTGTACGTGTGTATAGCATGTGTTTGAAACACTATACTGTATCTGCATAGAAAAAAAGCCTTCTTTTAGTAATGTACAGTTCAAATACTGTATGAACATGACCCCATCTCATCTCATCCCCCTGACTCTGGATACAAAACATTCATGTATTCGTTTGCAACTTTTCATACAATTTGCTTGCACCATTTCAGAGAAATTAAATATTTAAAATGGAAATAAATTGGTAACTGCAGTAACAAACAACACTGTACATGCTAATAGTACATCCATGTAAGCAGTACATACATGCTCAGGAGTTGTTTTTTTGGATCGGTATATACTTGTCATTATCCACTTCAACCATTTTAATTCCCCCCTTTTAAATTATTGTACTGGTTGATGTGTATGTATATATATATATATATATATATATATATATATATATATATATATATATATATATATATATATATATATATATATAGATATATAGATATATATCTATATATCTATATATATATATATATATATATATATTTCAACCATTATCACCTACAGTACAGTAGCATACAGTGCTCCCACTGCAGCAAGGGATTCTGGGAAATGACATGCAATGTTTACTCGCTCATCCCACGACGTGGCGGTATCAAATATAGCGTTTTCCCAGTTATTATATCCCTGCAGGATGTAGGATAATCCCAGCCAAACCCACATACTTACTACATTCCCGTTATGTCACATGTATTATTTCCTGTGAAGGAAGCGCTATGTATATTCCCATTATGGTCACAAATTGGACGATACTGTATTTCCATTATGTCTCCTATTATTTTCCCATGATATCTCATAGAATACTGTCATCCAAAACCACATCATTATTGAATGATTGAAAATGATGCCTCCGTTTTATGTCAAGATTGTCTTGACACTTAGACCCCCAAGATTTCAATAGCGCCTCACTTAAAAGATGACATTATTTTTGATTCAAATGAACTTTTATGGTGCAGAAGCCGCATGGTGCCTGTGCCTACAGTGTATGTATTTGTCAGTGTGTCTCTATCTGCATTTCTGTCTCTTGCTGGCCGCCAGCCTGTGTGATGATGTCAGCCTGTCTGTGATGTAAGAGAGACATTGTGATATCATCACATACTGTAGGCAGGATGGCAGGTGTAAAGCTTCTAAAAGAGAGAGGGAGGGAGAGAGGTAGAGGAGAGAGAGGGAGAAAGAGGGAGAGAGAGAGCAAGCAGCTCCTCCCTCCCATGCAAATGACTGGAGGCAGAGGAGTAGAGGAACAGAAGCCTGTGCTGCTTGTAATGGGACAGGATTTGGGGTGCTGTTTCATGCTCTATCTCCCTCCCTCCCACTGTCTCAGGTGCAGAAAGTTTTCAAGGGAGAGAGGAAAGGAAGAGGAAAATGGAAGCTGAGGAGAGCTGGTCCTGTCCCTCTTGTTGGTAAAGAGGGGGCATCCAGAAAGAGGTAAGGAGATAGTTTTATTTTAATTCAAGAAGGAGTGCCTGGTGGCGAAGCTGGTGTGCTCTGTCACACTACAGACCCCTCCCTGTGTGTGTGCGTGCGTGCGTGCGTGCGTGCGTGCGTCTGCAGGGGGTATCTGTCCCATCCATAGATATCAGGGGTACTGCAGCTGCTGCTGCTGTTCAAACTTTTGCTTTAGGCCCATTCCTTTGATGTTAATAAGCGTTTCTAGTACAATCTTTTTCGCTCTGTTCACCCACATCTTTACATTACCTCGTGTGTGTGTGTGTGTGTGTGTGTGTGTATGTGTATGTGTGTGTACGTGTGTATAGCATGTGTTTGAAACACTATACTGTATCTGCATAGAAAAAAAGCCTTCTTTTAGTAATGTACAGTTCAAATACTGTATGAACATGACCCCATCTCATCTCATCCCCCTGACTCTGGATACAAAACATTCATGTATTCGTTTGCAACTTTTCATACAATTTGCTTGCACCATTTCAGAGAAATTAAATATTTAAAATGGAAATAAATTGGTAACTGCAGTAACAAACAACACTGTACATGCTAATAGTACATCCATGTAAGCAGTACATACATGCTCAGGAGTTGTTTTTTTGGATCGGTATATACTTGTCATTATCCACTTCAACCATTTTAATTCCCCCCTTTTAAATTATTGTACTGGTTGATGTGTATGTATATATATATATATATATATATATATATATATATATATATAGATATATATCTATATATATATATATATATATATATATATATTTCAACCATTATCACCTACAGTACAGTAGCATACAGTGCTCCCACTGCAGCAAGGGATTCTGGGAAATGACATGCAATGTTTACTCGCTCATCCCACGACGTGGCGGTATCAAATATAGCGTTTTCCCAGTTATTATATCCCTGCAGGATGTAGGATAATCCCAGCCAAACCCACATACTTACTACATTCCCGTTATGTCACATGTATTATTTCCTGTGAAGG
>NW_027454520.1:52500-73815 GCF_040206685.1 Ascaphus truei | reverse complement strand
ACCCACCCTCCCACCCAGTCAAGTCACCCTCCCACCCAGTCAAGTCACCCTCCCACCCACCCTCCCACCCAGTCAAGTCACCCTCCCACCCAGTCAAGTCACCCTCCCTCCCACCCAGTCAAGTCACCCACCCACCCTCCCACCCAGTCAAGTCACCCTCCACCCACCCTCCCACCCAGTCAAGTCACCTCCCACCCACCCTCCCACCCAGTCAAGTCACCCTCCCACCCAGTCAAGTCACCCTCCCACCCACCAAGTCACCCTCCCACCCACCCAAGTCACCCTCCCACCCAGTCAAGTCACCCTCCCACCCAGTCAAGTCACCCTCCCAAAGTCAAGTCACCCACCCACCCTCCCACCCAGTCAAGTCACCCTCCCACCCACCCTCCCACCCAGTCAAGTCACCCTCCCTCCCACCCAGTCAAGTCACCCTCCCAAACACCCTCCCACCCAGTCAAGTCACCCTCCCTCCCACCCCAGTCAAGTCACCCTCCCACAGTCAAGTCACCCTCCCACCCAGTCAAGTCACCCTCCCACCCACCCACCCTCCCACCCAGTCAAGTCACCCTCCCACCCACCCACCCTCCCACCCAGTCAAGTCACCCTCCCACCCACCCACCCTCCCACCCAGTCAAGTCACCCTCCCACCCACCCACCCTCCCACCCAGTCAAGTCCCCTCCCACCCACCCACCCTCCCACCCAGTCAAGTCACCCTCCCACCCAGTCAAGTCACCCTCCCACCCACCCACCCTCCCACCCAGTCAAGTCACCCTCCCACCCAGTCAAGTCACCCTCCCACCCACCCACCCTCCCACCCAGTCAAGTCACCTTCCCACCCTCCCACCCAGTCAAGTCACCCTCCCACCCAGTCAAGTCACCCACCCACCCTCCCACCCAGTCAAGTCACCCTCCCACCCAGTCATGTCACCCTCCCACCCACCCACCCTCCCACCCAGTCAAGTCACCCACCCACCCTCCCACCCAGTCAAGTCACCCTCCCACCCACCCACCCAGTCAAGTCACCCTCCACCCACCCACCCAGTCAAGTCACCCTCCCACCCACCCACCCAGTCAAGTCACCCTCCCACCCAAGTCAAGTCACCTTCCCACCCACCCACCCTCCCACCCAGTCAAGTCACCCTCCCACTCAGTCAAGTCACCCTCCCACCCACAGTCAAGTCACCCTCCCAACCCACCCTCCCATCCAGTCAAGTCACCCTCCCACCCACCCACCCTCCCACCCAGTCAAGTCACCCTCCCACCCACCCACCCTCCCACCCAGTCAAGTCACCCTCCCACCCACCCACCCTCCCACCCAGTCAAGTCACCCTCCCACCCACCCACCCAGTCAAGTCACCCTCCCACCCACCCACCCAGTCAAGTCACCCTCCCACCCAGTCAAGTCACCCTCCCACCCTCCCACCCAGTCAAGTCACCCTCCCACCCTCCCACCCAGTCAAGTCACCCTCCCACCCAGTCAAGTCACCCTCCCACCCAGTCAAGTCACCCTCCCACCCTCCCACCCAGTCAAGTCACCCTCCCACCCAGTCAGTCACCCTCCCACCCTCCCACCCAGTCAAGTCACCCTCCCACCCAGTCAAGTCACCCTCCCACCCAGTCAAGTCACCCTCCCACCCAGTCAAGTCACCCTCCCACCCAGTCAAGTCACCCTCCCACACTCCCACCCAGTCAAGTCACCCTCCCACCCTCCCACCCAGTCAAGTCACCCTCCCACCCAGTCAAGTCACCCTCCCACCCTCCCACCCAGTCAAGTCACCCTCCCACCCAGTCAAGTCACCCTCCCACCCAGTCAAGTCACCCTCCCACCCAGTCAAGTCACCCTCACCCTCCCACCCAGTCAAGTCACCCTCCCACCCAGTCAAGTCACCCTCCCACCCTCCCACCCAGTCAAGTCACCCTCCCACCCTCCCACCCAGTCAAGTCACTCTCCCACCCAGTCAAGTCACCCTCCCACCCAGTCAAGTCACCCTCCCACCCTCACACCCAGTCAAGTCACCCTCCCACCCTCCCACCCAGTCAAGTCACCCTTCCACCCAGTTAAGTCACCCCTCCCATCCAGTCAAGTCACCCTCCCACCCAGTCAAGTCACCCTCCCACCCAGTCAAGTCACCCTCCCACCCAGTCAAGTCACCCTCCCACCCTCCCACCCAGTCAAGTCACCCTCCCACCCAGTCATGTCACCCTCCCACCCACCCTCCCACCCAGTCAAGTCACCCTCCCACCCAGTCAAGTCACCCTCCCACCCAGTTAAGTCACCCTCCCACCCAGTCAAGTCAAGTCACCCTCCCACCCACCCTCCCACCCAGTCAAGTCACCCTCCCACCCAGTCAAGTCACCCTCCCACCCAGTCAAGTCACCCTCCCACCCACCCTAACACCCAGTCAAGTCACCCTCCCACCCAGTCAAGTCGCCCTCCCACCCACCCTCCCACCCAGTCAAGTCACCCTCCCACCCACCCTCCCACCCAGTCAAGTCACCCTCTCACCCACCCTCCCACCCAGTCAAGTCACCCTCCCACCCACCCTCCCAGTCAGTCACCCCCCCCCCTCCCACCCAGTCAGTCACCCCCCCCCCTCCCACCCAGTCAGTCACCCCCCCCCCTCCCACCCAGTCAGTCACCCCCCCCCCTCCCACCCAGTCAGTCACCCCCCCCCTCCCACCCAGTCAGTCACCCCCCCCCTCCCACCCAGTCAGTCACCCCCCCCCTCCCACCCAGTCAGTCACCCCCCCCCTCCCACCCAGTCAGTCACCCCCCCCCTCCCACCCAGTCAGTCACCCCCCCCCTCCCACCCAGTCAGTCACCCCCCCCCTCCCACCCAGTCAGTCACCCCCCCCCTCCCACCCAGTCAGTCAAGTCACCCCTCCCCTCCCACCCAGTCAGTCAAGTCACCCCTCCCCTCCCACCCAGTCAGTCAAGTCACCCCTCCCCCTCCCACCCAGTCAGTCAAGTCACCCCTCCCCTCCCACCCAGTCAGTCAAGTCACCCCTCCCACCCACCCAGTCAGTCAAGTCACCCCTCCCACCCACCCAGTCAGTCAAGTCACCCCTCCCACCCACCCAGTCAGTCAAGTCACCCCTCCCACCCACCCAGTCAGTCAAGTCACCCCTCCCACCCACCCAGTCAGTCAAGTCACCCCTCCCACCCACCCAGTCAGTCAAGTCACCCCTCCCACCCACCCAGTCAGTCAAGTCACCCCTCCCACCCACCCAGTCAGTCAAGTCACCCCTCCCACCCACCCAGCCAGTCAAGTCACCCCTCCCACCCACCCAGCCAGTCAAGTCACCCCTCCCACCCAGTCAAGTCACCCCCCCCTCCCACCCAGTCAAGTCACCCCCCCACCCTCCCACCCTCCCACCCAGTCAAGTCACCCTCCCACCCTCCCACCCAGTCAAGTCACCCTCCCACCCAGTCAAGTCACCCTCCCACCCTCCCACCCAGTCAAGTCACCCTCCCCACCCAGTCAAGTCACCCTCCCACCCTCCCACCCAGTCAAGTCACCCTCCCACCCTCCCACCCAGTCAAGTCACCCTCCCACCCAGTCAAGTCACCCTAGTCAAGTCACCCTCCCACCCTCCCACCCAGTCAAGTCACCCTCCCACCCAGTCAAGTCACCCTCCCACCCAGTCAAGTCACCCTCCACCCAGTCAAGTCACCCTCCCACCCTCCCACCCAGTCAAGTCACCCTCCCACCCTCCCACCCAGTCAAGTCACCCTCCCACCCAGTCAAGTCACCCTCCCACCCAGTCAAGTCACCCTCCCACCCAGTCAAGTCACCCTCCCACCCTCCCACCCAGTCAAGTCACCCTCCCACCCTCCCACCCAGTCAAGTCACCCTCCCACCCAGTCAAGTCACCCTCCCACCCACCCAGTCAAGTCACCCTCCCACCCAGTCAAGTCACCCTCCCACCCTCCCACCCAGTCAAGTCACCCTCCCACCCAGTCAAGTCACCCTCCCACCCCTCCCACCCAGTCAAGTCACCCTCCCACCCTCCCACCCAGTCAAGTCACCCTCCCACCCAGTCAAGTCACCCTCCCACCCTCCACCCAGTCAAGTCACCCTCCCACCCAGTCAAGTCACCCTCCCACCCAGTCAAGTCACCCTCCCACCCTCCCACCCAGTCAAGTCACCCTCCCACCCAGTCAAGTCACCCTCCCACCCTCCACCCAGTCAAGTCACCCTCCACCCAGTCAAGTCACCCTCCCACCCAGTCAAGTCACCCTCCCACCCAGTCAAGTCACCCTCCCACCCTCCCACCCAGTCAAGTCACCCTCCCACCCAGTCAAGTCACCCTCCCACCCAGTCAAGTCACCCTCCCACCCAGTCAAGTCACCCTCCCACCCAGTCAAGTCACCCTCCCACCCACCCTCCCACCCAGTCAAGTCACCCTCCCACCCACCCCTCCCACCCAGTCAAGTCACCCTCCCACCCAGTCAAGTCACCCTCCCACCCAGTCAAGTCAAGTCACCCTCCCACCCACCCTCCCACCCAGTCAAGTCACCCTCCCAAGTGTCAAGTCACCCACCCTCCCACCCAGTCATGTCACCCTCCCACCCACCCTCCCACCCAGTCAAGTCACCCTCCCACCCACCCTCCCACCCAGTCAAGTCACCCTCCCACCCAGTCAAGTCACCCTCCCACCCACCCTCCCACCCAGTCAAGTCACCCTCCCACCCAGTCAAGTCACCCTCCCACCCACCCTCCCACCCAGTCAAGTCACCCTCCCACCCAGTCAAGTCACCCTCCCTCCCACCCAGTCAAGTCACCCACCCACCCTCCCACCCAGTCAAGTCACCCTCCCACCCACCCTCCCACCCAGTCAAGTCACCCTCCCACCCACCCTCCCACCCAGTCAAGTCACCCTCCCACCCACCCTCCCACCCAGTCAAGTCACCCTCCCACCCAACCAAGTCACCCTCCCACCCACCCAAGTCACCCTCCCACCCAGTCAAGTCACCCTCCCACCCAGTCAAGTCACCCTCCCAAAGTCAAGTCACCCACCCACCCTCCCACCCAGTCAAGTCACCCTCCCACCCACCCTCCCACCCAGTCAAGTCACCCTCCCTCCCACCCAGTCAAGTCACCCTCCCAAACACCCTCCCACCCATTCAAGTCACCCTCCCTCCCACCCAGTCAAGTCACCCTCCCACAGTCAAGTCACCCTCCCACCCAGTCAAGTCACCCTCCCACCCACCCACCCTCCCACCCAGTCAAGTCACCCTCCCACCCACCCACCCTCCCACCCAGTCAAGTCACCCTCCCACCCACCCACCCTCCCACCCAGTCAAGTCACCCTCCCACCCACCCACCCTCCCACCCAGTCAAGTCACCCTCCCACCCACCCACCCTCCCACCCAGTCAAGTCACCCTCCCACCCAGTCAAGTCACCCTCCCACCCACCCACCCTCCCACCCAGTCAAGTCACCCTCCCACCCAGTCAAGTCACCCTCCCACCCACCCACCCTCCCACCCAGTCAAGTCACCCTCCCACCCACCCACCCACCCTCCCACCCAGTCAAGTCACCCTCCCACCCAGTCAAGTCACCCACCCACCCTCCCACCCAGTCAAGTCACCCTCCCACCCAGTCATGTCACCCTCCCACCCACCCACCCTCCCACCCAGTCAAGTCACCCACCCACCCTCCCACCCAGTCAAGTCACCCTCCCACCCACCCACCCAGTCAAGTCACCCTCCCACCCACCCACCCAGTCAAGTCACCCTCCCACCCACCCACCCAGTCAAGTCACCCTCCCACCCAAGTCAAGTCACCTTCCCACCCACCCACCCTCCCACCCAGTCAAGTCACCCTCCCACTCAGTCAAGTCACCCTCCCACCCACAGTCAAGTCACCCTCCCAACCCACCCTCCCACCCAGTCAAGTCACCCTCCCACCCACCCACCCTCCCACCCAGTCAAGTCACCCTCCCACCCACCCACCCTCCCACCCAGTCAAGTCACCCTCCCACCCACCCACCCTCCCACCCAGTCAAGTCACCCACCCACCCACCCAGTCAAGTCACCCTCCCACCCACCCACCCAGTCAAGTCACCCTCCCACCCAGTCAAGTCACCCTCCCACCCTCCCACCCAGTCAAGTCACCCTCCCACCCTCCCACCCAGTCAAGTCACCCTCCCACCCAGTCAAGTCACCCTCCCACCCAGTCAAGTCACCCTCCCACCCTCCCACCCAGTCAAGTCACCCTCCCACCCAGTCAAGTCACCCTCCCACCCTCCCACCCAGTCAAGTCACCCTCCCACCCAGTCAAGTCACCCTCCCACCCAGTCAAGTCACCCTCCCACCCAGTCAAGTCACCCTCCCACCCAGTCAAGTCACCCTCCCACACTCCCACCCAGTCAAGTCACCCTCCCACCCTCCCACCCAGTCAAGTCACCCTCCCACCCAGTCAAGTCACCCTCCCACCCAGTCAAGTCACCCTCCCACCCTCCCACCCAGTCAAGTCACCCTCCCACCCAGTCAAGTCACCCTCCCACCCAGTCAAGTCACCCTCCCACCCAGTCAAGTCACCCTCACCCTCCCACCCAGTCAAGTCACCCTCCCACCCAGTCAAGTCACCCTCCCACCCTCCCACCCAGTCAAGTCACCCTCCCACCCTCCCACCCAGTCAAGTCACTCTCCCACCCAGTCAAGTCACCCTCCCACCCAGTCAAGTCACCCTCCCACCCTCACACCCAGTCAAGTCACCCTCCCACCCTCCCACCCAGTCAAGTCACCCTTCCACCCAGTTAAGTCACCCTCCCATCCAGTCAAGTCACCCTCCCACCCAGTCAAGTCACCCTCCCACCCAGTCAAGTCACCCTCCCACCCAGTCAAGTCACCCTCCCACCCAGTCAAGTCACCCTCCCACCCAGTCATGTCACCCTCCCACCCACCCTCCCACCCAGTCAAGTCACCCTCCCACCCAGTCAAGTCACCCTCCCACCCAGTTAAGTCACCCTCCCACCCAGTCAAGTCAAGTCACCCTCCCACCCACCCTCCCACCCAGTCAAGTCACCCTCCCACCCAGTCAAGTCACCCTCCCACCCAGTCAAGTCACCCTCCCACCCACCCTCCCACCCAGTCAAGTCACCCTCCCACCCAGTCAAGTCGCCCTCCCACCCACCCTCCCACCCAGTCAAGTCACCCTCCCACCCACCCTCCCACCCAGTCAAGTCACCCTCTCACCCACCCTCCCACCCAGTCAAGTCACCCTCCCACCCACCCTCCCACCCAGTCAAGTCACCCTCCCAAAGTCAAGTCACCCTCCCTCCCACCCAGTCAAGTCACCCTCCCTCCCACCCAGTCAAGTCACCCTCCCACCCACCCACCCTCCCACCCAGTCAAGTCACCCTCCCACCCAGTCAAGTCACCCTCCCACCCACCCACCCTCCCACCCAGTCAAGTCACCCTCCCACCCACCCACCCACCCTCCCACCCAGTCAAGTCACCCTCCCACCCAGTCAAGTCACCCACCCACCCTCCCACCCAGTCAAGTCACCCTCCCACCCAGTCATGTCACCCTCCCACCCACCCACCCTCCCACCCAGTCAAGTCACCCACCCACCCTCCCACCCAGTCAAGTCACCCTCCCACCCACCCACCCAGTCAAGTCACCCTCCCACCCACCCACCCAGTCAAGTCACCCTCCCACCCACCCACCCAGTCAAGTCACCCTCCCACCCAAGTCAAGTCACCTTCCCACCCACCCACCCTCCCACCCAGTCAAGTCACCCTCCCACTCAGTCAAGTCACCCTCCCACCCACAGTCAAGTCACCCTCCCAACCCACCCTCCCACCCAGTCAAGTCACCCTCCCACCCACCCACCCTCCCACCCAGTCAAGTCACCCTCCCACCCACCCACCCTCCCACCCAGTCAAGTCACCCTCCCACCCACCCACCCTCCCACCCAGTCAAGTCACCCTCCCACCCACCCACCCAGTCAAGTCACCCTCCCACCCACCCACCCAGTCAAGTCACCCTCCCACCCAGTCAAGTCACCCTCCCACCCTCCCACCCAGTCAAGTCACCCTCCCACCCTCCCACCCAGTCAAGTCACCCTCCCACCCAGTCAAGTCACCCTCCCACCCAGTCAAGTCACCCTCCCACCCTCCCACCCAGTCAAGTCACCCTCCCACCCAGTCAAGTCACCCTCCCACCCTCCCACCCAGTCAAGTCACCCTCCCACCCTCCCACCCAGTCAAGTCACCCTCCCACCCAGTCAAGTCACCCTCCCACCCAGTCAAGTCACCCTCCCACCCAGTCAAGTCACCCTCCCACCCAGTCAAGTCACCCTCCCACACTCCCACCCAGTCAAGTCACCCTCCCACCCTCCCACCCAGTCAAGTCACCCTCCCACCCAGTCAAGTCACCCTCCCACCCAGTCAAGTCACCCTCCCACCCTCCCACCCAGTCAAGTCACCCTCCCACCCAGTCAAGTCACCCTCCCACCCAGTCAAGTCACCCTCCCACCCAGTCAAGTCACCCTCACCCTCCCACCCAGTCAAGTCACCCTCCCACCCAGTCAAGTCACCCTCCCACCCTCCCACCCAGTCAAGTCACCCTCCCACCCTCCCACCCAGTCAAGTCACTCTCCCACCCAGTCAAGTCACCCTCCCACCCAGTCAAGTCACCCTCCCACCCTCACACCCAGTCAAGTCACCCTCCCACCCTCCCACCCAGTCAAGTCACCCTTCCACCCAGTTAAGTCACCCTCCCATCCAGTCAAGTCACCCTCCCACCCAGTCAAGTCACCCTCCCACCCAGTCAAGTCACCCTCCCACCCAGTCAAGTCACCCTCCCACCCAGTCAAGTCACCCTCCCACCCAGTCATGTCACCCTCCCACCCACCCTCCCACCCAGTCAAGTCACCCTCCCACCCAGTCAAGTCACCCTCCCACCCAGTTAAGTCACCCTCCCACCCAGTCAAGTCAAGTCACCCTCCCACCCACCCTCCCACCCAGTCAAGTCACCCTCCCACCCAGTCAAGTCACCCTCCCACCCAGTCAAGTCACCCTCCCACCCACCCTCCCACCCAGTCAAGTCACCCTCCCACCCAGTCAAGTCGCCCTCCCACCCACCCTCCCACCCAGTCAAGTCACCCTCCCACCCACCCTCCCACCCAGTCAAGTCACCCTCTCACCCACCCTCCCACCCAGTCAAGTCACCCTCCCACCCACCCTCCCACCCAGTCAAGTCACCCTCCCAAAGTCAAGTCACCCTCCCTCCCACCCAGTCAAGTCACCCTCCCTCCCACCCAGTCAAGTCACCCACCCACCCACCCAGTCAAGTCACCCTCCCACCCACCCTCCCACCCAGTCAAGTCACCCTCCCACCCAGTCAAGTCACCCTCCCACCCAGTCAAGTCACCCTCCCACCCAACCAAGTCACCCTCCCACCCACCCAAGTCACCCTCCCACCCAGTCAAGTCACCCTCCCACCCAGTCAAGTCACCCTCCCACCTACTCTCCCACCCAGTCAAGTCACCCTCCCACCCAGTCAAGTCACCCTCCCACCCACCCACCCTCCCACCCAGTCAAGTCACCCTCCCACCCACCCACCCTCCCACCCAGTCAAGTCACCCTACCACCCACCCACCCTCCCACCCAGTCAAGTCACCCTAACCCACCCACCCTCCCACCCAGTCAAGTCACCCTCCCACCCACCCACCCTCCCACCCAGTCAAGTCACCCTCCCACCCACCCACCCTCCCACCCAGTCAAGTCACCCACCCACCCAGTCAAGTCACCCTCCCACCCAGTCAAGTCACCCTACCACCCTCCCACCCAGTCAAGTCACCCTACCTCCCACCCAGTCAAGTCACCCACCCACCCACCCTCCCTCCCAGTCAAGTCACCCTCCCACCCACCCACCCAGTCAAGTCACCCTCCCACCCAAGTCAAGTCACCTTCCCACCCACCCACCCTCCCTCCCAACCAGTCAAGTCACCCTCCCACCCACAGTCAAGTCACCCTCCCAACCCACCCTCCCACCCAGTCAAGTCACCCTCCCACCCACCCTCCCACCCAGTCAAGTCACCCTCCCACCCAGTCAAGTCACCCTCCCACCCAGTCAAGTCACCCTCCCACCCAGTCAAGTCACCCTCCCACCCAGTCAAGTCACCCTCCCACCCAGTCAAGTCACCCTCCCACCCTCCCACCCAGTCAAGTCACCCTCCCACCCTCCCACCCAGTCAAGTCACCCTCCCACCCAGTCAAGTCACCCTCCCACCCAGTCAAGTCACCCTCCCACCCTCCCACCCAATCAAGTCACCCTCCCACCCAGTCAAGTCACCCTCCCACCCTCCCACCCAGTCAAGTCACCCTCCCACCCAGTCAAGTCACCCTCCCACCCAGTCAAGTCACCCTCCCACCCAGTCAAGTCACCCTCCCACCCTCCCACCCAGTCAAGTCACCCTCCCACCCAGTCAAGTCACCCTCCCACCCTCCCACCCAGTCAAGTCACCCTCCCACCCTCCCACCCAGTCAAGTCACCCTCCCACCCAGTCAAGTCACCCTCCCACCCAGTCAAGTCACCCTCCCACCCAGTCAAGTCACCCTCCCACCCTCCCACCCAGTCAAGTCACCCTCCCACCCAGTTAAGTCACCCTCCCACCCAGTCAAGTCACCCTCCCACCCTCCCACCCAGTCAAGTCACCCTCCCACCCAGTCAAGTCACCCTCCCACCCAGTCAAGTCACCCTCCCACCCAGTCAAGTCACTCTCCCACCCAGTCAAGTCACCCTCCCACCCAGTCAAGTCACCCTCCCACCCAGTCAAGTCACCCTCCCACCCACCCTCCCACCCAGTCAAATCACCCTCCCACCCACCCTCCCACCCAGTCAAGTCACCCTCCCACCCAGTCAAGTCAAGTCACCCTCCCACCCACCCTCCCACCCAGTCAAGTCACCCTCCCACCCACCCTCCCACCCAGTCAAGTCACCCTCCCACCCAGTCAAGTCACCCTCCCACCCACCCTCCCACCCAGTCAAGTCACCCTCCCACCCAGTCAAGTCACCCTCCCACCCACCCTCCCACCCAGTCAAGTCACCCTCCCACCCACCCTCCCACCCAGTCAAGTCACCCTCCCACCCACCCTCCCACCCAGTCAAGTCACCCTCCCACCCACCCTCCCCGCCCAGTCAAGTCACCCTCCCACCCACCCTCCCACCCAGTCAAGTCACCCTCCCACCCACCCTCCCACCCAGTCAAGTCACCCTCCCACCCACCCTCCCACCCAGTCAAGTCACCCTCCCACCCACCCTCCCACCCAGTCAAGTCACCCTCCCAAAGTCAAGTCACCCTCCCACCCAGTCAAGTCACCCTCCCTCCCACCCAGTCAAGTCACCCACCCACCCTCCCACCCAGTCAAGTCACCCTCTCACCCACCCTCCCACCCAGTCAAGTCACCCACCCACCCTCCCACCCAGTCATGTCACCCTCCCACCCACCCTCCCACCCAGTCAAGTCACCCTCCCACCCAACCAAGTCACCCTCCCACCCACCCAAGTCACCCTCCCACCCAGTCAAGTCACCCTCCCACCCAGTCAAGTCACCCTCCCACCCAGTCAAGTCACCCTCCCAAAGTCAAGTCACCCTCCCACCCAGTCAAGTCAAGTCAAGTCACCCTCCCAAACACCCTCCCACCCAGTCAAGTCACCCTCCCTCCCACCCAGTCAAGTCACCCTCCCACAGTCAAGTCACCCTCCCACCCAGTCAAGTCACCCTCCCACCCACACACCCTCCCACCCAGTCAAGTCACCCTCCCACCCACCCACCCTCCCACCCAGTCAAGTCACCCTCCCTCCCACCCACCCTCCCACCCAGTCAAGTCACCCTCCCACCCACCCTCCCACCCAGTCAAGTCACCCTCCCACCCACCCTCCCACCCAGTCAAGTCACCCACCCACCCTCCCACCCAGTCAAGTCACCCTCCCACCCTCCCACCCAGTCATGTCACCCTCCCACCCAGTCAAGTCACCCACCCACCCACCCTCCCACCCAGTCAAGTCACCCTCCCACCCACCCACCCACCCAGTCAAGTCACCCTCCCACCCAAGTCAAGTCACCTTCCCACCCACCCTCCCACCCAGTCAAGTCACCCTCCCACCCAGTCAAGTCACCCTCCCACCCTCCCACCCAGTCAAGTCACCCTCCCACCCAGTCAAGTCACCCTCCCACCCTCCCACCCAGTCAAGTCACCCTCCCACCCAGTCAAGTCACCCTCCCACCCAGTCAAGTCACCCTCCCACCCAGTCAAGTCACTCTCCCACCCAGTCAAGTCACCCTCCCACCCAGTCAAGTCACCCTCCCACCCAGTCAAGTCACCCTCCCACCCACCCTCCCACCCAGTCAAATCACCCTCCCACCCACCCTCCCACCCAGTCAAGTCACCCTCCCACCCAGTCAAGTCAAGTCACCCTCCCACCCACCCTCCCACCCAGTCAAGTCACCCTCCCACCCACCCTCCCACCCAGTCAAGTCACCCTCCCACCCAGTCAAGTCACCCTCCCACCCACCCTCCCACCCAGTCAAGTCACCCTCCCACCCAGTCAAGTCACCCTCCCACCCACCCTCCCACCCAGTCAAGTCACCCTCCCACCCACCCTCCCACCCAGTCAAGTCACCCTCCCACCCACCCTCCCACCCAGTCAAGTCACCCTCCCACCCACCCTCCCCGCCCAGTCAAGTCACCCTCCCACCCACCCTCCCACCCAGTCAAGTCACCCTCCCACCCACCCTCCCACCCAGTCAAGTCACCCTCCCACCCACCCTCCCACCCAGTCAAGTCACCCTCCCACCCACCCTCCCACCCAGTCAAGTCACCCTCCCACCCACCCTCCCACCCAGTCAAGTCACCCTCCCAAAGTCAAGTCACCCTCCCACCCAGTCAAGTCACCCTCCCTCCCACCCAGTCAAGTCACCCACCCACCCTCCCACCCAGTCAAGTCACCCTCTCACCCACCCTCCCACCCAGTCAAGTCACCCACCCACCCTCCCACCCAGTCATGTCACCCTCCCACCCACCCTCCCACCCAGTCAAGTCACCCTCCCACCCAACCAAGTCACCCTCCCACCCACCCAAGTCACCCTCCCACCCAGTCAAGTCACCCTCCCACCCAGTCAAGTCACCCTCCCACCCAGTCAAGTCACCCTCCCAAAGTCAAGTCACCCTCCCACCCAGTCAAGTCAAGTCAAGTCACCCTCCCAAACACCCTCCCACCCAGTCAAGTCACCCTCCCTCCCACCCAGTCAAGTCACCCTCCCACAGTCAAGTCACCCTCCCACCCAGTCAAGTCACCCTCCCACCCACACACCCTCCCACCCAGTCAAGTCACCCTCCCACCCACCCACCCTCCCACCCAGTCAAGTCACCCTCCCTCCCACCCACCCTCCCACCCAGTCAAGTCACCCTCCCACCCACCCTCCCACCCAGTCAAGTCACCCTCCCACCCACCCTCCCACCCAGTCAAGTCACCCACCCACCCTCCCACCCAGTCAAGTCACCCTCCCACCCTCCCACCCAGTCATGTCACCCTCCCACCCAGTCAAGTCACCCACCCACCCACCCTCCCACCCAGTCAAGTCACCCTCCCACCCACCCACCCACCCAGTCAAGTCACCCTCCCACCCAAGTCAAGTCACCTTCCCACCCACCCTCCCACCCAGTCAAGTCACCCTCCCACCCAGTCAAGTCAACCCTCCCACCCAGTCAAGTCACCCTCCCACCCACCCTCCGACCCAGTCAAGTCACCCTCCCACCCAGTCAAGTCACCCTCCCAAACCCAGTCAAGTCACCCTCCCAACCCAGTCAAGTCACCCTCCCACCCACGCACCCTCCCACCCAGTCAAGTCACCCTCCCACCCACCCTCCCACCCAGTCAAGTCACCCTCCCACCCACCCTCCCTCCCAGTCAAGTCACCCTAAGTCAAGTCACCCTCCCACCCTCCCACCCAGTCAAGTCACCCTCCCAACCACCCTCCCACCCAGTCAAGTCACCCTCCCACCCACCCTCCCACCCAGTCAAGTCACCCTCCCTCCCACCCAGTCAAGTCACCCTCCCTCCCACCCAGTCAAGTCACCCTCCCTAACACCCTCCCACCCAGTCAAGTCACCCACCCTCCCACCCAGTCAAGTCACCCTCCCACCCAGTCAAGTCACCCTCCCACCCTCCCACCCAGTCAAGTCACCCTCCCACCCACCCTCCCACCCAGTCAAGTCACCCTCCCACCCACCCTCCCACCCAGTCAAGTCACCCACCCACCCACCCACCCAGTCAAGTCACCCTCCCACCCACCCTCCCACCCAGTCAAGTCACCCTCCCTCCCACCCAGTCAAGTCACCCTCCCACTCACCCTCCCACCCAGTCAAGTCACCCTCCCACCCACCCTCCGACCCAGTCAAGTCAAACCCACCCAGTCAAGTCACCCTCCCACCCACCCTCCCACCCAGTCAAGTCACCCTCCCACCCAGTCAAGTCACCCTCCCACCCACCCTCCCACCCAGTCAAGTCACCCTCCCACCCACCCTCCCACCCAGTCAAGTCACCCTCCCACCCAGTCAAGTCACCCTCCCACCCACCCTCCCACCCAGTCAAGTCACCCACCCTCCCACCCAGTCAGTCACCCACCCTCCCACCCAGTCAGTCAGTCACCCTCCCACCCTCCCACCCAGTCAGTCAGTCACCCTCCCACCCAGTCAGTCAGTCACCCACCCACCCAGTCAGTCAGTCAGTCACCCACCCTCCCACCCAGTCAGTCACCCACTCTCCCACCCAGTCACCCACCCTCCCACCCAATCACCCACCCTCCCACCCAATCACCCACCCTCCCACCCAATCACCCACCCTCCCACCCAGTCACCCACCCTCCCACCCAGTCACCCACCCTCCCAGTCACCCACCCTCCCACCCAGTCACCCACCCTCTCACCCAGTCACCCACCCTCCCACCCTCCCACCCAGTCACCCACCCTCCCACCCAGTCACCCACCCACCCTCCCACCCAGTCACCCACCCTCCCACCCACCCAGTCACCCACCCACCCTCCCACCCAGTCACCCACCCTCCCAACCCTCCCACCCAGTCACCCACCCTCCCCCCCACCCAGTCAGTCACCCTCCCACCCAGTCAGTCACCCACCCTCCCACCCAGTCAGTCACCCACCCTCCCACCCAGTCAGTCACCCTCCCACCCAGTCAGTCACCCACCCTCCCACCCAGTCAGTCCCCCACCCTCCCACCCAGTCAGTCCTCCACCCTCCCACCCAGTCAGTCCCCCACCCTCCCTCCCACCCAGTCAGTCCCCCACCCTCCCTCCCACCCAGTCAGTCCCCCACCCTCCCTCCCACCCAGTCAGTCCCCCACCCTCCCTCCCACCCAGTCAGTCCCCCACCCTCCCTCCCACCCAGTCAGTCCCCCACCCTCCCTCCCACCCAGTCAGTCCCCCACCCTCCCACCCAGTCAGTCCCCCACCCTCCCTCCCACCCAGTCAGTCCCCCACCCTCCCTCCCACCCAGTCAATCCCCCACCCACCCAGTCAGTCCCCCACCCTACCACCCAGTCAGTCAGTCCCCACCCTCCCAGTCAGTCAGTCAGTCCCCACCCTCCCAGTCAGTCACCCACCCTCCCACCCAGTCAGTCACCCACCCACCCTCCCACCCAGTCAGTCAGTCACCCACCCACCCTCCCACCCAGTCAGTCAGTCAACCCAGTCAGTCACCCACCCACCCAGTCAGTCACCCACCCTCCCACCCAGTCAGTCAGTCAGTCACCCACCCTCCCACCCAGTCAGTCACCCACCCTCCCACCCAGTCAGTCACCCACCCTCCCACCCAGTCAGTCAACCCTCCCACCCAGTCACCCACCCTCCCACCCAGTCAGTCAGTCACCCACCCTCCCACCCAGTCAGTCAGTAAAGTCAGTCACCCACCCTCCCACCCAGTCAGTCAGTCTCCCACCCAGTCAGTCAGTCACCCACCCTCCCACCCAGTCAGTCAGTCACCCAGTCAGTCAGTCACCCACCCTCCCACCCAGTCAGTCAGTAAAGTCAGTCAGTCTCCCACCCAGTCACCCACCCTCCCACCCAGTCAGTCAGTCACCCACCCTCCCACCCAGTCAGTCAGTCACCCACCCTCCCACCCAGTCAGTCAGTCACCCACCCTCCTACCCAGTCAGTCAGTCACCCACCCTCCCACCCAGTCAGTCAGTCAGTCAGACACCCACCCTCCCAACCAGTCATTCAGTCACCCACCCTCCCACCCAGTCAGTCACCCACCCTCCCACCCAGTCAGTCACCCACCCTCCCACCCAGTCAGTCAGTCACCCACCCAGTCACCCCCCTCTCACCCAGTCACCCCCCCTCCCACCCAGTCACCCCCCCCTCCCACCCAGTCACCCCCCCCTCCCACCCAGTCACCCCCCCACCCACCCACCCAGTCACCCCCCCACCCACCCACCCAGTCACCCCCCCTCCCACCCAGTCACCCCCCCCTCCCACCCAGTCACCCCCCCCTCCCACCCAGTCACCCCCCCTCCCACCCAGTCACCCCCCCCTCCCACCCAGTCACCCCCCTCCCACCCAGTCAGTAACCCCCCCTCCCACCCAGTCAGTCACCCCCCTACCACCCAGTCACAAAGTCACCCCCCCTCCCACCCAGTCACCCCCCCCCCTCCCACCCAGTCACCCCCACCCAGTCACCCCCCCCTCCCACCCAGTCACCCCCCCCTTCCACCCAGTCCCCCCCCTCCCACCCAGTCACTCCCCTCCCACCAAGTCACTCCCCCCTCCCACCCAGTCACCCCCCCTCCCACCCAGTCACCCCCCCTCCCACCCAGTCACCCCCCCTCCCACCCAGTCACCCCCCCTCCCACCCAGTCACCCCCCCTCCCACCCAGTCACCTCCCCTCCCACCCAGTCAGTCACCCCCCCTCCCACCCAGTCAGTCACCCCCCTCCCACCCAGTCACCCCCCCTCCCACCAGTCACCTCCCCCTCCCACCCAGTCACCCCCCCCTCCCACCCAGTCACCCCCCCCTCCCACCCAGTCACCCCCCCCCCCACCCAGTCACCCCCCCCTCCCACCCAGTCACCCACCCAGTCACCCCCCCCTCCCACCCAGTCACCCCCCCCCTCCCACCCAGTCACCCCCCCCTCCCACCCAGTCAGTCACCCCCCCTCTCACCCAGTCACAAAGTCACCCCCCCTCCCACCCAGTCACCCCCCCTTCCACCCAGTCCCCCCCTCCCACCCAGTCACTCCCCCCTCCCACCCAGTCACCCGCCCCTCCCACCCAGTCACCCCCCCCCTCCCACCCAGTCACCCCCCCCTCCCACCCAGTCACCCCCCCCTCCCACCCAGTCACCCCCCCCCTCCCACCCAGTCACCCCCCCCTCCCACCCAGTCACCCCCCCTCCCACCCAGTCAGTCAAGTCAGTCACCCCCCCTCCCACCCAGTCAGTCAAAGTCAGTCACCCCCCCTCCCACCCAGTCAGTCACCCCCCCTCCCACCCAGTCAGTCACCCCCCCTCCCACCCAGTCAGTCACCCCCCCCTCCCACCCAGTCAGTCACCCCTCCCACCCAGTCAGTCACCCCTCCCACCCAGTCACCCCTCCCACCCAGTCACCCCACCCAGTCAGTCACCCCCCCTCCCACCCAGTCAGTCACCCCCCCTCCCACCCAGTCAGTCACCCTCCCCCCTCCCACCCAGTCAATCACCCCCCCCTCCCACCCAGTCAGTCACCCCCCCCTCCCACCCAGTCAGTCACCCCCCCCTCCCACCCAGTCAGTCACCCCCCCCTCCCACCCAGTCAGTCACCCCCCCTCCCACCCAGTCAGTCACCTCCCCCCTCCCACCCAGTCAGTCACCCCCCCTCCCACCCAGTCACCCCCCCCTCCCACCCAGTCACGCCCCCCTCCCACCCAGTCAGTCACCCCCCCCTCCCACCCAGTCAGTCACCCCCCAAGTCAGTCACCCCCCCCTCCCACACAGTCAGTCACCCCCTCCCACCCAGTCAGTCACCCCCTCCCACCCAGTCAGCAGTCACCCCGTCCCACCCAGTCAGCAGTCACCCCCTCCCACCCAGTCAGAAGTCACCCCCTCCCACCCAGTCAGAAGTCACCCCCTCCCACCCAGTCAGCAGTCACCCCCTCCCCCCCAGTCAGTCACCCCCCCCCCCCAGTCAGTCACCCCCCCCAGTCAGTCACCCCCCCCCAGTCAGTCACCCCCCCCCCCCAGTCAGTCACCCCCCCCCCAGTCAGTCACCCCCCCCCAGTCAGTCACCCCCCCCAGTCAGTCACCCCCCCCAGTCAGTCACCCCCCCCAGTCAGTCACCCCCCCCCAGTCAGTCACCCCCCCCCCCCATTCAGTCACCCCCCCCCCAGTCAGTCACCCCCCCCCCCAGTCAGTCACTCCCCCCCCAGTCAGTCACCCCCCCCCCCAGTCAGTCACCCCCCCCAGTCAGTCACCCCCTCTCCCTCTCTTTCTCTCTGTTGCCCCCTCTCTCTCTCCTTCGCCTGCTCGCTCTCTTTCTCTGTCGCCCGCTCTCTCTCCCTTTCTCTCTGTCGCCCGCTCTCTCTATCCCTCTCTCTCTGTCGCCCGCTCTCTCTCCCTCTCTGTCTCTATCACCCGCTCTCCCTCTCTGTCTCTGTCGCCCGCTCTCTCTCCCTCTGTCTCTGTCGCCCGCTCTCTCCTTCTCTCTCTGTCACCCGCTCTCTCTCCCTCTCTCTCTGTCGCCCGCTCTCTCTCCCTCTCTCTCTGTCGCCCGCTCTCTCTTGCCCTCTCTCTCTGTCGCCCGCTCTCCCTCTCTCTCTGTTGCCCGCTCTCTCCCTCTCTCTCTGTTGCCCGCTCTTTCTCTCTCCCTCTCTATGTCGCCCGCTCTCTCTCTCCCTCTCTCTCTGTCGCCCGCTCTCGCTCTCTCTCCCTCTCTCTCTGTCGCCCGCTCTCTCTCCCTCTCTCTCTGTCGCCCGCTCTCCCTCTCTCTCTGTCGCCCGCTCTCTCTCCCCCTCTCTCTCTGTCGCCCGCTCTCTCTCCCTCTCTCTCTCTGTCGCCCGCTCTCTCTCCCTCTCTCTCTCTGTCGCCCGCGCTCTCTCCCTCTCTCTCTGTCGCCCGCTCCCTCTCTCTCTGTCGCCCGCTCTCTCTCCCTCTCTCTCTGTCGCCCGCTCTCCCTCTCTTTCTGTCGCTCGCTCTCTCCCTCTCTCTCTGTTGCCTGCGCTCTCTCCCCCTCTCTCTGTTGCCCGCTCTTTCTCTCTCCCTCTCTCTCTGTCGCCCGCTCTTTCTCTCTCCCTCTCTCTCTGTCGCCCGCTCTCCCTCTCTCTCTCTCTCTCTCTCTCTCTCCCTCTCTCCCTCTCTCCCTCTCTCCCTCTCTCCCTCCCTCCCTCTCTCCCTCTCTCTCTTTAAACAGCATGCATTGGCTTAAGGGTTGTTCATGTAATGTGAGCTTGAGACAAAAGGGGGCACTGTGTGCTCATTTGCATGTCATTTCCCAGAATCCCTTGCTGGAGTGGAAGTGCTGTGGGCTGGGTGATAATGGTGAAAGGCAGGGTTGCAGACCTGTCTAAGACATGCAAATGAGTATACAGTAATGTTTCCATTAGCTATATATATATATATATATATATTCACATTCGCTAAGCGGATTGAATAGAGCCTGACCACTCCTTGTGTATCTATTCCAAGATGGCGACTTCCGCATCAGCTGGTATGGTGTTTGTGACAACCCTACGCTATATATATGTTTACCTCACAAACTGTAGAGAAGAAAGAAAAGACAAGTCACATTATTAACAACTTGTATTTTTTCAGCTCTTCCTTTATAAAATAGACATTACTTTGAGACCTCACTAATTGTGCCAATTTTAGGTTTGTAAATTGTGTGAGAAACGAGGAAGAACAGAACCTTGTGGCGTTGCAGGACCACAGAGAATCTACTACAGAACCTGCACAGACCTCCCCCCACACACAGAGCTCCTGGTCTGGTATGGAGATGAATATGGGAAAGAGCTTGGTATGAAGTGGGATACGCTGTGGAAAAGTAACGCGCCAGCACAAGGTAATCAGGAATGTGTGTGTTGTGTGGTTTTTACATCTCTATTGTCTTATTACTGATGTTAAATGGCAAATATTGATAGATCTGCATACACCATTACGGGTCAACTAGAACTTTATATCACTAAACCTGACTTGAGTCAAAGGGCCGGATACATCAAGCTGCGGTAACCAAAAATGCCGTATTACCGCCTATAAAAAAGCACCTTATTATCATGCAATGAATCAGCGTTGCAGCGCCAAAAATAAATATAACAAACCTGGCGCCAAACAAAAACATACAGTACACTGACTGTGATATCCTGACCATCAATCAATATCCAAATGGAAAGTCCTGTAATCCTCAATAGGACTGCACAGATGATCTTGCAAACCATGAAACGAGAAACAAGACAGAGAGACAAATCATAGCATATACATGCTGGGTAATAGCATTCTATACTACAAACATGACAATACAACATAAAAAGACACCTAGTGATAAACTAGAACAGTATTTATTAAAACATGATACTTTATCTATATATAATAAAACTGAAAATTGTTTGATTGTTAGTATATGTGGGGAATCTCATTGGTCCCTCGGTCCGCCCGCCCCCCACGACTCTCATTGGCCAAGAGGTACGCTCCATTGTGACACACACACATTGGCTCCTCTGTCCGCCCGCCCATGGTCCGCCTCCCCCACGACTCTCATTGGCCAAGGGCTACACAGACATCACTGACACACCTACTCCATTGTCACACACTCACACTGCCATACCATACCCCCTGAGACTGTCATCTCAGACTATCACCCCTGCGGAGTCACACACTGACCTTGGTAAATTTCATCTACCTCAGACTATCATTCCTGTCTAATTTTTCTCCTTACCGCCTGCTCCACACTCCCTCTGGCTTCCCGCCCGTTCCCTTCATCATCACCCTGTCGCACCCTACACCTCCGCCCGCTGAACACTCCCTTCCCGTCCGTTACGCCCTCAAAATTTCACTCCCTTCACGGACGCTCCAAACGCTGCCGCCGCATCATTTTCCACATCAACCTACATTATACACATTTCTGCCTTTCTGCACAGAAAATTCACTCCTTCACCTACTAAAAAATGTCCGCCTTCGCTCCGCACACCCGCTACTCATGTCCATCTGCCCTCCGCACTGCAAATTTCACCGTTCCCCTCATCATGCCTGCACTCGCCTTAAAATTGCTGCCTTCTACACACTCCCCCTCCACGGACGCTGACGCCCAAAACCGTGTCGC